>NC_081413.1:169401231-169608731 GCF_030272615.1 Cryptomeria japonica
CAGTAATGTGAAGCCTGAACACAAAATTATTGAAACCCTAGGATTCACTGAAATCCTCAGCATTCCGAATTTCCCTAAGGAGGTTATTAAGATAGTATTGAGCAGGGTACATGGTGCATTCTTTTGGCTATATTCGGTTCATAAAATTACAAAGGAAGTTGTGAAAGTTGTAACAGGGTTACCTTCCACCAGTAACAGACCAGACAAGACAAAGAAGGTCTCAAATGACCTGGTAATGAACCTAATAGGTGCAACATCTGACAAAAGGTCCTTAAGGGTAAATGATGTAACTAACATAAATGTGAGATTCATTAGCATGATTTTAGGTTACAAAACAACACATGCAAACAGACTTAACTCAGTTTCCAGCTTATGCATAAAAACCACACATGATATGGTTAAAGATAATGTGAAAATTGATGTATGTGAATGGTTAAAGGATGAACTTATTGACAATCTGGGAAAGATCAAGAAGGAAAAGAAAGGGACATTCAGATTTGGTAACTTACTTGTTTGCTTAATGCTACATATAACCAAACAGGTGCCTAGTATAGGTAATAAGAACCTTGGATTTGACATACCGGTAGGCAAATAGTTATCTGACCTATTGAACAACATGGTTGAAAACAGAGAAAAGAATATTAATGAATACTTTCAAGCATTAAAGGCCTGAATGAACACTAGAGTAAGATTATCACAAGCAATTGTAGATAAATATAAGGATGATATATGCTTTGTGATTAAGAAGGATGAGATCTGGATGGAAGCAATTATCCCAAGATCAATTTGGGTTACTGAAATGGGTTATGAGACAGATGATCACATCATTGAAACATATGCTAAAGCCCTTCTGGAAGCACCCAATGAACATAAGGAAGAGATATTTGGCAATGTTGAAACCATTGAAAAACAAATTCAATCCAAAAAGAGAGTGAAGAAAGTAGAAGCAATAGTGAGGAGAGGTTCAAGGCAGGCTAAGGCTATCAAAGAAGATGTACTGAAACAAACCAGTATCACTGAAGACGAGTTACAGGCACAACAATCAGAAACTCACCTTTCACTAGTAGCAACTTCTTCAGAGAGTGACATGCCAGCTAAATTTAAAAGAGTTGTAAGGAAAAGACAACCTTCACCAGTATCCACACCTTCACCTAGAAGAACTAGGCAAAAACAACAGGCAGTGAGGCCCCCAGTCAAGAAGTCTACTCCTACGAAGAAAAAGTTGACACCAAAGAAAATCACTCAATAAAATATTTCTTCAATTGACAGACTGTTGGATGAAATCATAGAAGAAGGAAAACTTAAAAACATCAACAAACTATATGACTCACTATCACTTGATGATAAAGAAAAGGTTGAAAATAGTGTTATTTTACACTTGGATATCTACAAAAAGTTCTTGATGCAAGTTGTAGATGAACTACCAGATGAACTATTCAAGAGACTAGAAGCAAGAAGACAATATGTTGTAGAACTTGACAAGAAAATAAAAATTGAAAAATTACTTGTTGTCTACCCAGTTAACTCTCCAAAGGAAATAGATGATCTAATAGCAGAGGCTAACTGGTCAGTATTCTCTACTGCACACTGACATATTGCACTAATGGTTGGAAGAGTAAATGAGGTTGCAGAAGAAACTAAAAATGCATGGGATATATTCCTTGTTGAGAAGGAAAAACAGGAAGAGTATAGAAACCCTAAACCAATCAAGGTATATTAGAAAGACAAGCATAAGGGTAAAGGAAAGGTTGGTAGTCCTCCAAGCATCAAAATAAGAGATAACTTATCCCCACCGCCTCCAGTTACTCCACCAGTAACAACAACTAAAAATCAACCGGCTAATGAGAGTATGGATGTCTCACAAGAGGATACAAATCCTAATTCTGGGGTACTTTACTCAGTTGATATTGATACTCAGAAAGTCAACATTATGATAGACAAGGACACAACCGGTAAGATAGATATGGCTAGTGAGCCACCGGTAACTGATAACACAGATAACACTGAAGGTAAACCAGCAGATGGGAAAATAGAACAACAAGCAGAACAACAAATAGAGCAACAAGCAGAGCAACAGGCTCCAGAACAGGAACAGGTTCATGTGGAAATAGTGCCACCCACAACAGGAGAACAACAAAAACCTTTGCTTAAGGAAATGGAAACACGGACTGACCTACCAGAGGTCACTGCAAGCAAGGATATTGCTCCCACCGACAAAATTCAGAATGTTATCTCTTCAACTATAGGATTTAAATCAACAAATGTAATTGAAGTTCGTTTGGACTCTCTAAAGAAAATAATAGATTGTAGTTCACAGGCATATAAAGCTATAGATGACACAATTCCAATTTTGAAGCTGATAGCTCCAAAATGCAATGTAGATAATAAGGATTCTTTGAGTCAACTTGACACTTTGTCTAAGTATATTACTCACAGTGACAGTTGAACAAATAAAGGAGGAAGCATTCAAAGAGAGGTTAGGAAAGGAAAAATAGAAATTCTTTGAGGAACAAATAAAGAAGTGTACAAGGCAGTTTGACACACTTCTACCGAAATTGTGCAGCACACTCAAGGAGTTCAAAACTTTGTACAAAGACACTTGTAAGACAAACTTTTTGACAGTTGACATAGACAAGAAAATGAGAAAGATACAGGAGGAAATTAATAAGCTAGCTGACAATTTTATTAATTCATCTGATTCATTATCAATTTTTGAGCAAAAGATAATAGGTTTTGAGGAAGAGTTACTAAAGCTAGAAAGAGAAAAGGAGAGAATAAAAAGTAAGGCTAAAGATCTGAAATTAAGACTAAGTTCACAACTGGACTACCTAGCATCTTTAAGGAAAGAAATATCTGATGCACTAGTACAAGGATAGAAAACACGGGCAGAGCAAATGCAACACCTCACCGGTACGGTTCAAAGAACAGAGGCAGCAATAAAGGATAGTAAAAAGTTCATTGAGAACTTGAATTTGGTTCTGGCAGATCTTTTTCAAATTGTAACCACCCGGTTAACCTTGAAACCATACTCTATTGACACTTTAACAACCTTTGTCATTGATGCCAAAGGGGGAGTAGTGGTATGAGAAAATAATCAAGACTCATCTGCTCAGGGGGAGTTTACACATTTTGGTTCACACATTTTTGGTAACATATTTTTGGACTACACTTTTTGAAATTTTCTCATGAGTGTTGAAATTTTCTCATGAGTGATTGAAGGTTTTGTCATTGATGGCAACCTTACAATCCTATGTCATCGGCAAGGCAATCCACCAGCACCAACAAAGTTAGATTCTACACCAGCACACAGACCACCGAAACCGGCTGTGAAAGGAAGCATACCAGCACAAAAGCCGACAAGAATTTTATTGTTAATATATTTTGTTTATTATTAAAAAATCATTGTAAGCCGACTTGGCAAGTTGTAAAATGTCTCTTATATAAGAGAGATCATTGTAGAACAACTATGTAAGGATAGAGGAATGTAATTAGGTGAAATAAGGCAGACCTATTATGCGAAATATAGGTTAAGTGTTTATGTAAGAAGCAGAGCAAAAATCGGTACTGGATCTGGCATTATAGATGCTATTTTGAAGCAGTACAAGACACTAGATTTATATAATCCATTTTTTAAGTCAATGAGACTTCCTATTTTGTATTTGAGCAGTGAACTCTAGGCACTTGGCCTTCCTGCATGTGTAGGCCCCTCTTGTAGCAGTAATATTCTCTTATTGGCCAGTAAGTGAATATTGTGGGTCACAAATCCCACCGAGGTTTTTCCCACACCGGGTTTCCTCGTTAAAATATTGTGTTATGGTGTGTTTTTCATGTGGTTGTTTTTGTCTCTGTTTATTGTATTACTTTCTATTTACTTGTACACAGTATTAATATTCTCTACATCTTTTAAGTTACGAAAATATTATTACCGGTCAGATACTGATTCACCCCCCCCTCTTAGTATCTGTGGGAATCCTAACAATGAATGTATATATCGAGCCTCTTATCGATGAGTTGTTGCAGTTATGGAATGGTGTCACTATGTATGACGTCTCTAGACCAATAGGACAAAGACAATTTCAATTCCATGCGATGCTTCTATGGACAATACACGATGCCCCGGGGCTAACACATTTTTGTGGTATGTTATAGTGTTTAAGTTGTGCATGAACATTATAATTCAAAAAATTATCATATTTAATCCAATTATACATTATCTTGTAGGTCTTCAAACAAAGGGAAAATTTGCATGTCCTGTTTGTGGTCCAAAGATGAAATCTCATCATTCATAAAGTTTAGGAAAGCAAGTGTTTGATGAGTATAGACACTTTCTCCACAAAAATCATAAGTATCGAAATACTGAAAAACATATTTTCAATGGGAAAGAAGAGAATACATCAAAGCCATGAAGAATGACACCCCACCTATGGAAGTTGGAATATAATAGAATTAATCATCAAGGTAATGTCATTCCATCTATTGGTTTGTCATAAAACATCTTTTCTATTTTGTTTTGTTTACTGATGATGTGATTGATGATCATGAAGGTCATGAAGGCATAAATGACCACCTTCCTAAGGGAATAAAAAGTTATCCCCGACAATTTAGTAGGTTGCCCTACTACGAGCAGTTACAAATTGTTCATTTGTTTGATAGTATGCATATTGGAAAGAATATAACAGAGGCAGTATAGAAAATATTGGATGGAAGGCGTGACAAAGAAAAAATTGTCAAAATATGTAGTGACATTCAGGATTCCAATCATGCAATGATAAATGTCATTCAATCAAATAGCCATAGAGACCAGATTAATATAAGTGAGCTTCCTTGGTTGTTAACAGACTAGCAAAGCAATGCTATAAAAGAAGTCATACGAAAAATTCGATTTCCCGCAGGATTTGCTGCGAACATAAACAATTTCATATCAAAGAAAAGTGAATTTGGGCCAAGGATGAAAACGCATGATTGGCATACCTTCATTAAGGTAATTCATGTTCTTGTGTTTTTAGTATGTATTTCAGTACTGCGCGTACGTGTACTTTTCATTATGTTACAAAAAAATGAAAAGATAAATTTATAATTGTTGCAGTACGTTCTACCTCTATCTCTCCCAGACGACTTCGACAATAATGTCAAGCAAGTCATATATGATCTTGGAAAATACATGAGGTAAGTAGTGATATTTGATTAGTTCATTGTATAGATATTATATTTGCGATTTGTTTTACTTCTTATGTAATATATTTTTTTGGCGTCTTGAATACCTTGTAGGTGGTTGTCATGTAAAGAAATCCATAAAGACGATATAAACTATTGGAAGAGAAAAATTCCTCATTTAATGTGTGAAATGCAAAAGTGTCTACCTCCAGTTTTTTTCAATGCACAAGAACACTACCTCATACACCAAGTTGAGGAGATTGAATTGTGTGGACCTGTACACACTAGGTCAATGTGGATGGTTGAGAGGCACTTGAAATTTTTGAAGGCTTTGGTTCAACGTTATGTGTCAATGAACGTTATGTGATATTAATGAATGAATGCTATATTTTATTAATGGTAGAAAGAATTAATGAATGAATGTTATAAGATGTTAACGGGGAATTTAGAGTGATGTTAGGGGGGGGGAGGGGCCAAATGAGCTTCCACCTTCACATTGTTGGCCCTATTAAGTAAAGAATATTAAACTATTCTCAAAACCAAGCGAAGCTCAACAAGGCAACACACTTTTAAATATTTCATTATGTTGCACAATTAATCTTATTGAATAATGTATATTGAATCTTAATTGCAGGGTCCAACAGAGCCAACACGAACAACAACACCACAAGTTGCTGGGTATAATGAACTCCCATATTGTCTTGTCTATACACGAACAATATGAGTTGCTTCTAGTGTTGATATCCAAGGTAGGACTACAAAAGTTATGAATATGCCTCATCCTTGTAATTTTTTTTATTACTTGTAAGTAATGAATATGCCTCATCCTTGTAAGTCATGAATATTGCTCTTTAGTTGATTAAAATTAAATGAAAATATATAATGAATACACAAAACTATATACATATGCAGGCGCACCATGGTTGAGATGGTCCAACTCCGTAGTCTCACTCTATGACTAAGCTCATGCCATATCGAAATCAAAGACATCTCAAATACATGGTTGGTGGAAAGCTGCAAAATGCCATTTTCATACATAAGCAAGACATACACAATTGGGCACAATCACCAAGAGAATGGTAAAAAGTGTGTTTGAGATTGTATCAAGGATGCTTTTAAGGATTGTATAATGGATGCAAAAAATCTCTTCATTAATCCTTGACTCATGATTGCTATAATACTTCTTTAGACTTCTCATGTCATTTATTGCACTTCTTCACTATTTTGGACTGAGTTTCAACTATGAATTTGCCTTGACTTATGACTGTACCTAGCTTTGTCCTATCTTTGTAAGCTTCCTCTTTGAATTGTGGTTGTAGATTTGATAATACCTTTTTAATGTTGTACTATTTGTAAGGAGGACAACTCCTAATGCATGTTGTAAATTATGTTCTAGTGACTGAGACTAACCTGATGCATCTCAGAATGGCATAAATTGCCAGGATGGAGATATAACGGATGAGTTCAAGATTGTTGTTGTATAAATTATTTGATTTTTGTGCTTGAAATTTATGTATATACACTATTTATAGTCTACTCTATATTTCCTACTCAGCTACTCCTATTGCTTTAAAATGAAATGTGAACTGATGAATTGTATTCTATAGATGACCAGTGCCTTTCTTCATTGTTTGGGCTACAGAGTCTTTATATTTCTTTAGGACTTATTGCATAAACTTATGAGATAATTTTTAAACCCACCACCTCTAGATGAGTCTGTCAGTTACATTATTACCAAGCGCTGTGGCTTTTCGGCATATAACCGGTAACCAACATTTTTTGTTTAACAAACTAGAAGATAAACAAATTGAGTATTGTCGTCTCCTCACCGATACCTATCTGGTATCCATCGGTCCCTTTTTATGTCGAAGAAACCCTAGGCTTCGATGACTTCCTTTAATTTTCCATCGAAATGCTTTTTCCATCGATATCACTATGCTCCTTCAATGAATGGGTCTGTTGTCTCACTGAAGCCCCTTTTATCCTCTCTTTGTCGTCTTCCACCAATAAAGTTGTATCGATGAAACCATGTGTATCGGAGACATGCCTTTTAGTCTCCTCGAAACTCATATTCTCATCAAAATCTTTTTGTTGTCCGCTAGGTTTCATGTCAAAGAGACTTTGGACTTCGGTGACTTCGTTTGTCCTCCCATCGAAACTCATATCCTTATCGATATCATTCATCGATGTAGTTTTCTTTTATATTATCAATATCACTTTTCGATGAGAATGCTTCTTTCGGTGAATCTTCTTTATCTTGCATCAATGATATTGTTTCTTTGAAAGCCTTTTCTCATCGGAGGGGGCCACCTCTGCTTTCTTCGATACCTTTTGTTGGTGGGACCATCTCTTTCAGTGATTCTTTTTGCACCGATAGTGTTATATCCTCAAAGACCTTTTCTTGTCAATGAGAACCATCTCCACTTTCCTTGATATCTTTTATCGATGGAGTTACTATCTTCGATGAGTCCTTTTTGAAGTTGATTTGTGTTTGCTTTCTTCGATGCCCCTTTTATATAGATGAGACATCGTTGGGTCTCATTGATACTGTTTGAATCTTAGATACTTTGAGAGAATGCTTTTAGACTTGTTCGATAACTTATGGGTTATTACGGTATCAATGAAAATGATGATTTCTTCCAAAGAGAGATGGCTTTAATGATTTAATTTCTCAAATCAAGATATTTTACTTAATTCAGATTTGATGCTCAACAGAATGACTGCACTATCACCAATCTATCTTGAAGATTTTACTACTCTTTAGATTATGATTATGATTGTCATGATATTTCATGATTTGTAGCAGTTGGCTTGTTAGGTTATGTCACAATTCCATGAAGGTCCTTGTAAACCGTTAATGTCAGTAGACATGAGACTATTATGTAACGAATTGGATCAGCTAAACCTAGAAGTTATGTAACCAATGAATCAACTAACTCAAGTGTATGTTAATTATCTTATGATGGTCATTTATGACCGTTATTCTTAGTAGACATTAAGCAGATCGCTAGATAGTTGGTTAGTAAACCAGTGAGTTAGTTGGCTCAAGTGTATGTTATTTATCATATGATGGTCGTTAATAACCATTATTGTTAGTACACGTTAAGTAGATGGCTTGTTTAGATGGTTGGTAACTAGTGAGTTTGTTGAGCTCAAGAATTGGATGTACAAGTTGAGCAAGGGAGGTGAACACTAACAATGCATTAGTGCTTGCAATGTTAAAACCTTGGCCAAGATGGTGATGCTTTATCTAAGTGATGAAACTGGCCATTTAAATTCCTTTCTCATATTGATTAGCTTAATAATATTTGTCCAATTTTTTTTATCGTTAAAAGATTACCTTCCTTTTAGATAAATTAGTTAGATTCTTATTATGTTGAAGAACATTTAGTTAGTTTTCTCCTTCAACTGAAGTAGTTATGTTTTATTTTGAAATGCTCAATTTTTTATCTTAATATAGATCACAATTTATTTTCTTTAAGTATAGAATTAATGGAATATTACATATGGTATTAGAGCAACCAAGTTTGACATTGAACCTTAGGCTTTCCACCTATAAACAAAACTATATACATATGCAGGCACGCCATGGTTGAGATAATATGCAGGTGCACTATATACAAAACTATATTCGCAAGTAAATCTTTTATTCAAATCCACAATATGAAACACAAAGTTTTACTGGAAGAATGCAAGTAACCTTATCTCCTTTAGATAATATCACAAGCAACTGCCTATAGAAAGATGTAGTAATCCACAGCATATACACAAAGGAAAGATGACTGATTATATTATGTATGTTCGCAAAATGGTACAATAGTAAGCATGAGGCTATATTCTACTTCTTCTCTAATGATCCTTATTGTTACAAAATTTTCCTCATTTATATGAGGGTATACATTGTCACCAAGCATCGTGGCTTTTCAGCACATAACTATTAATTAGCACTTTTGTTAACAAACTGGGAGATAAACAAGTTCAACATTCCTATGTGTTCAATGTACTTATGATCTTTATACATTAGAACATCATTGTTTAGTGTCCTCATGTCGCTTTCTATCTGAATGTAATGCCCCGCTAGGAAAGCCCGAAGGGATTAAGCCATAACACAAGAATAGAGTGCAAAATTTTTTATTTTTTTTTAAAAGTTACAACACATAAGATGCAACAAGATATCAAAGATTCAGATTACATAGCGGAAGACATCGACTAACACCTAAAGAGTTTCCCAATGAGATTACTTAAATTTCACAATTCACTTAACTCACACAATTAATCCAATAAGCTAATTATCTTAATAACGGGATAATTCATAATCAGGATAATTCCATTCAAAAGAGGGAAATATAAATCACAACAAGGATTCATCCATTAAGATCCATTTATAATCCTCATTCAACCTTTTCATTTAAAATTACAAACCATACATCTAACATTCTAATACACTAGGATTTCATCATAACATAAGAGATCTTTCCAAGCATATATAAATTCCTTAACAACAACTGAGTATAATTCATTACTCTAAGTTACATTCTTTCATATTCCAACTTATTGCATTTCAAAAGATGATTACTTACATGCATCTACGATAAATCTCATCTAAACCACTTATGCATTCGATCTACATGACATACAAGAAAGAACTGCATATAAGCATTTAAAGCTAATTCCAATTATCCACTTAACCATTCTAACATAAGTTAATCATACATGATAAAGCTGAATAAAGGAAACATAAGAGAATACACCACATAACTCCATAATGATCTCGGAGCTCACCCCTAAGGGGCTACATCTCCGGGTCTGCTCAACTGCAAGACCCCTCTGATAAATAATAAAGTTAAGAATACAAGAGGTTACACCAAATACAATCCAGCCATCAAGGCGATACATAAACAATATACAAACGACCGCATCGGTCAATTAATACATAAACGATCCCTGAAAGAACAGGATCCAGCTGAACAAAATCAAGCTAATACAAAGGTCCAAGAGAGCATCCATAAAATTGAGCCATCACCACCCAAGGTCTATCATGAAACTGACACTCACAAGGGTAGAGACAAAAGGACGACTCACAAAGGTACTCCTAACAGGACAAAACGACAACACACTAGCGAACGTAGGGACAAGTGTCATCACACAACCTGGTATGGTTACCATGGCAAGTCTTCATAGGTCCCGGCCCCATACACTGGGTCACCCTGGCAACCTAATCCGAGCTTCCAGCCCATCCAAGCCTCATGTGGACCCACACATCCTCTTGTGATGACAAGGATGGTAGTTTGCCATTTCAGGCCTTCCCACAGCATGTCGAGTCTATGATAGCACTCATCCCATGTGTGAGGCACATTATCTTATTTAGAGATTACATTCTAATCTACTTAAAGGTTATCACTTATTAGACTTACTTTCGACGGGTTACCCAGCAGCCACTTTGGGCGCGGCCCCCAATCGAAAGCCACTTTCCCATACAACACTAGACTATACTCAGATGAACTCAAAACCAAGGAATACACATGGTCAGACGAACGGAGTTCAAGAAGAGAGAAACAATCATCTGGTCAAACACGACTCAAGGGTAAACACTTACTGACGGTACTCTAACTAGAGACCTGACAAACTAAGGTCAACCACGAATCATCACTCGACTCACACATAGAGGATATGACCAAATACGACACTACCACAAAACAACAGTCAACTCGGAATCGAGGACTGAAACAGGTACCCCAAGTCAAGCCATACGATAGGGTCCTACTAAACAAAGCAAAACATGCCATTTCATAATTAAAGGCGAATACAGAAATTAAACTCGCAAGGCAATAATCAGAAAAGACAATATTTCCTCAAATTGATTTAATCATTACAAGTCGATCAAGTTTTCTACAAGATCTAAATCAGCTTACAGTTATCTACCTCATCTAGGAATAGGTTGATCTTGGTTTTCTAACTCTCTAAGGTTCAAAGCATCGAACAAGCAAATTAAGCCATAATGAGTTTTAAAACCAATTCATATTAATAAAATTCAGACAACCATTAATCAACTAAAATAAGATGTCTAATCTCCAATCAAAACGTCCTTAACATACTGGTCTAAAACCGACCCCTACAGTTTCGTAATTTCAATTCCAGATACATTATACGGATTACGGAAATAAAAATGTAGAAAGAGAATCTAAATGGAGATAATCATTTCCAAAGCATATCGTTAAATTTCCAATGATCAATGGTTCAATATTCATTTCGGACCCTTCCAGATAACTTATACCCTTAAAATCTTCAAACAATATATAGAGGCAATAAGTACGTTTAAACTCAAAAGGATTTTTCCAATATAACACATTTGATCTACCCAAATTATTCACAATTTGATATTAAACCTTACATCAAAATCTACATTACATAGTATTAAAAACGTTATATATATTTTTTTGAGTTAAAAAAAAATACATAAAAAAAAACATCTTTCATTAAAAATTATACTCATATCATATGCATTTTTTTTTGAGTAATAAAAAAAAAACACATTAAAAAAACATTTTATAAACCACGTTAAACACAAAAAAAAAATGCATTTAAAGAAAATGGAGGCGAGGGCGGGCCGTGCCCTAACCCTAGCGCCGTCCAACACCATACCCGCAGGGAGACCCATGCGGGCGGCGCCACTGCGGTGCCCGCAGGTCCGCGGCGCCCTGCGGCCACCGCAGTGTGCCGCGGCCAGAGGCGGGCTGCGAGCGCAAAGGAGGGAACGGGGGAGTAAGCGGGGAACGAGTGGGGGAAGGGGAGGAGGAGCGGGTGGAGCTTCGCTCCCCGCCCTCCGAACCCCATCCCACAGTCTTTGTCTAAAACAAAACCTCCGCCCGGTTCGGTAAAACAAAAAATAACGCACAACCCAAAAAAAATTACGTTTTAATTTTAATTTGAACACACAGTTCACTGATTTTCAAACGCACAGGGGCAAAACAAATACATTTTTTTTTTAAAAAAAACACACTGTCCGAAATTAACACAAACGCCCAGCACCAAAAATTTGATAAAGAAAATTTCGATTGATTATAAATTCGAATTAAACGAACTGCGTTAGAAAACATATTTTCTTGATGGATTTTTTTTTTTCATCTTTAACAACCACCCAAGGGTTTCAAATGCCCAAAAAGGATAGAGGAATAACACACCTCAAACACTTCCAGCCAAGCTAGTTAATCTACTAAATCAGTCAAAAGCATGGCATTCAATGGAGAATCCAAAGCCAAGATAGCATGAAACATTAAAACCCCCATTTCCATTTTAAACAATAACTAAAATCGAGAGTTGGATCCTACCTGATCTCGCGATCCTGGCAAGATCGGCTGAAGAGTCCCAATCTCCCGCTGTCCAAAGCCCTCCTTCTCCATCCAAAATCCTCCAATCTCATCTCCAACATATTTTCCAACCAAAAATTCTCCAAAATGACCATTCCCTCCAAATTTCCCCAAATTTGGGTTATATGGAAGAGTTGACCCAAAAATTCCATTTTTGGAATTAAAATTCTTATTTAAAAATAATACTCAAATTTAATTCTTTTAACTATAGCAACACATTAACTTGCTTTTCAAATCCAAAATCGATTTCTCATTTAATCAAACTTAGCCTTTCTAATTCGGAAGCCAACAGAATACAATCAATCTATTGCGATAAAATACAACACTTTCTTTTTCAACAGCATATATATAAAATGCATTTAATATTCAAAATCAGTCATTTAATCGAATTTACTCCCAAGGCAATTCATAAACAACGAAATTCGCATAACGAAAACCCGATTAATTTAATCCATTAATCTTCAATGCACAAATGCATAAATACTCAAAATAATTACTAAAGACTAATTAATCAATTTAACCATGCACACCAAGCACGCAAAACGAGAAGGTCAACCAAACAGATGACTCGCAAACCCAGACAAAAAGGGATTACCGATGATGACTGGCGATGCTCACTGGAGCACGACTAAGGTCAACTAGGGTCTTACGACCACCTAATCCGACTCTAAGGATTAAAGAGGTACACTCAAACCTGCACATCCAGGTGAAGACGAACCTCGCACTCATGCGGCGTTGTACCTGAAATTTCCTGCAACCAAGAGTCATACATGCATACATATATAAAATTAATGAAAGCGTTAGCTCGATGTAATACCACGAAATAAGAACACTAAACAACTAGCATAAAACTAGTGTGAGAACCACATCAATAGCTATGCGTAAAATCAAACATCTGACTATAATCATTATATTATGATAAACTGATCAAGATTAAACCAAGGTTAGAGATTGATTAGGGTAGGGGTACTACATTCTCCCCCCCTAGGTTCCGACTTACTCCTGGAAGTCGTAAGGCTAGATGGAGAACATGTCGTACGCATCAGCCCTGAGACTCATTCAACAAAGATCAAATTGCACATAGAAATCTTTCCATAAATAAATGAAATATAATTGCAAAATCCTTTACAAACGCCATTATCCATTGGCAAGATACATCTAAAACCATACATTCCTTAAAATATTCTAGGAATTATCCACAATCATAGCAAGGAAACAAGAATTTTCTTCCTTTCATTACACCAAATTAAAGCATCACAAAGAGGTAAACAACAATTACCATAATCATCGACCCAAAAATGACAAGAAAACATGCCATCATGATCAATTTCCTTTACCAATCCATCTTTATCATAAAATTTTACTAAATAGAACTAGCTCAAAATATCAATTTCTACAACCAAATTAACTTTCATGAAATAAGAGCAACGAAATAACTCAATTGATTACACTTGCCAGGCATAAGAAAACCTTTCCAAAGACTATGCCCCATAACATAGTGACAAGCTAACACAATTTACTCCATGATACAAACAATAACCATCCACAGAACTGGAATGCATAACAGAAAAGGCCACATGTGAGCATGTCTAAAGCTCGGTCACAGATAACATGCACGATCAGCATCTCTATGCCTGATCCCAGAACAACAATATGATCATCAATATCCAATATCTCACTCAAGGACTCGATGGTGCTAGGCACACCATGGCGGTGCTACCTTCCATACAAGACCTCTGTGAATATCCCTTGTTGTGCAAGGTGGTTAGCCTCCAAGAGATAGTCACCACACATAGGTAGGTAGTGGATACTAGCTGCAACACAGCCTCACATACCTCCATCCTCAAGGTTCCTTGCGTCTACTTCCTCGTATACACTCATCCAAGCCCGTCTCCTACGTTCTTGGAGAGGAGTTCACATTGCAACACAAGACCAGCATCCGAAAACAATAATGATAAACCGGTTTAGCCACCAAAGTACAGAAGAATAAAGATAATAAATCCTCAATTCCAACAGTAAAACAAGAAATTAATTTCCGGATTTGCAACATCAAATCAAGGTGCAAAAGATCACAAGATCGTGGCCAAACCTTCAAAATCAAAGTAAAATAAACTGCTGATCCCCAAAGAAATATAAAGAATAGCACAACTGCACATAACATCACTGCGTGACTAATAGCTAGCCACCAACGAGGAAGGAAGGAACAATCATCTAGCTATCCTAGTAGCTCATCATGTGGTGTGGCCAAGTCACACATCCACATGGCATGGCAGTGTGCACCTAGACATCACCTCGCATCACGTCGTCATGCGGCATGGCTCTACCCAATACCTAGCGGTAGGCCGCATGGAAATGTCTACTACATCCCGCATCGTGTCTCAGCACGGCATGGCAATACTCCAAGCGGACAAAGCACGCAATGGACGTATCCCGCATGGCAGTGTACCCCGCGGATAAGGCACGCGCTGGTCACACTCCGCATAGCGATGTTCCTCTCAGGATACTCGTCGTAAGCCAGAGGTATACATGGCTAAGGTCTACCCACAAGTCTACCAACACTAGTCAGTTGGCAACTTATGTAAGAACAATAACACGCCTCTCATGAAGACAAGGCAACAGATGCTCCAAATAATACCATCACTATACACAAGAGTCACCATCCAAATGCTCAAATAAGGGAAGGGGATAGGCTAACACAGATAAACCTATAAATAGATTCATCAAAAAGGGAAAGTATTGAGTACACCTTGATACAGTTTAGTAGTACAACTATATCATTCCTCGAAGTAAAGAAGCTAAAGTCGCTTCGCGCCGACATTACTCGTACGCCAATCCATACTATTCAAGGAACGGTCACTTCGAATACTACCCCTTAACATACTGAGTTACCCACAACCCGAGGTTTGGTACTCAGGAGGGAAACAAATAAGCAACATCACATAAACAGTACGGTTTCCCATACTCGTAAGCAACATACCCTCCATGGTTGATTACTTCACCAATCCATGGGCACAATTAATAAGCACTGGTTTCTTACAATACACACAATTACACCAATACTGGTTTAGTCACATTTACGGGGTGTACTTTTCAGTACGCTAACATCTATACAAGGAAGATTCCAATTATGCTTTCTATATAAATAACTGAATCAAGTTTACTCTAGATACAAGTACTGAAATTATTAACAATTTACAATTACATAAGGAATTAACATCATTCCTATATCTTTCTCGGATCTCACTAAGCATTCATAATTAAATTACTAGCTAAGCAAATTCATTTCTAAAGCTTAAGACTTTCATCTATCACTATGAAGCCAAAAGCAAACACACAATTTCACATGTTTTATAAACATTCTATTTAAATCAATGCATTCTTTAATACCATTTCTAAAAATCTTATGATTAGGCAAAGAGAAGGGAAAGAGAGTTTGATAATCAAACTGTTTCCTACAAAGACACAAGATCAATCAAGATCACGCTATAATATAAAATTTCTCACTATAAGCCTATCATTTAAATACACGGTTTTCATTTCGCTACCATTTAGAAGGATGACAATCAGCCTAACAAAACATTTCCAATAATTATGGTTGCAACAGGAGGTTCTAGTTTTCCAAACAAAATAGAGATCAAGAGAGGCAATCTTTTCGATAATGCAAGACCTCATAAGAACACTCACTCATAATAATACAATATAGGCACAGGTCATAATTTGCAACCTATTAGAAAAGATCACATTACGATCAAAGATAAGCAAAGAGCTATTACCCAAATAAAACATACTAATGCATGCACATCAAACAAGCTTTTCATTCGCACTTTCTAAACGCATTAAGGTAATTACCTATACCCAAAAGCGAGTTCAATGGAGCATTTGCTAAAATAAATCTTCAATCAAACTGGTTTAATGAAACACATAAGACAATCTTTCGGAAAACAGATAAAACAATCTTTCAGAGAACACATTAATACTCTCTTGAAGCTACAATAACATGCTCTTTTTAACACTTCTACAAACCAAGCAGTTTCACATAATTCCACTATTCGCATGGTAAAGCACCTTACTAAAATAGAATTTAATCATGCTACTCCTACTACATACACATGGAGAATTCTTTAAACATACTCATACAGTTTTCTCCCAATCACCCAAAATAATTTTTAAACCCATAGCCCCTTTACTAATCTAAAAGCATAAGCATCATAAGGCTCACACAAGGGCTCAAGAAGTCACACCCCTTTTCTCTTGCAAACAAGAAACTCAAATCAAAGATAATTACACATATCTTAATCATTTTAATTTCCAGAAAGAGAGAGGAATGGTGATAATCATTTAATTTTCTACAAAATAAGCATACAATAAATGCCATACTAGTCCTTCAAGTGGACAACACTAAGCCAGATCATCATCTTAAACAAACACAATTCGCACATCCAGATTCAAGACAAGCACGGACCAACCCAAATGGATTAGTCTAAAGAGTACAACACTCAAACACCAACATCAAGAAGGCGAAAACAAGGTGTGAACACACACGTTACACACACGCTAAGGTCTGCTCAATCACTCACATGCAAAAGGAGGACAAGCATACACATAAGGTCGATACACCTCACACCAATAGAGGGCACACGCGACACCAGAGATCCCAATGTTTGCAACATGGGCTCTGATACCAAATGTAATGCCCCGCCAGGAAAGCCCGAAGGGATTAAGCCATAACACAAGAATAGAGTGCAAAATTTTTTATTTTTTTTTAAAAGTTACAACACATAAGATGCAACAAGATATCAAAGATTCAGATTACATAGCGGAAGACATTGACTAACACCTAAAGAGTTTCCCAAGGAGATTACTTAAATTTCACAATTCACTTAACTCACACAATTAATCCAATAAGCTAATTATCTTAATAACGAGATAATTCATAATCAGGATAATTCCATTCAAAAGAGGGAAATATAAATCACAACAAGGATTCATCCATTAAGATCCATTTATAATCCTCATTCAACCTTTTCATTTAAAATTACAAACCATACATCTAACATTCTAATACACTAGGATTTCATCATAACATAAGAGATCTTTCCAAGCATATATAAATTCCTTAACAACAACTGAGTATAATTCATTACTCTAAGTTACATTCTTTCATATTCCAACTTATTGCATTTCAAAAGACGATTACTTACATGCATCTACGATAAATCTCATCTAAACCACTTATGCATTCGATCTACATGACATACAAGAAAGAACTGCATATAAGCATTTAAAGCTAATTCCAATTATCCACTTAACCATTCTAACATAAGTTAATCATACATGATAAAGCTGAATAAAGGAAACATAAGAGAATACACCACATAACTCCATAATGATCTCGGAGTTCACCCCTAAGGGGCTACATCTCCGGGTCTGCTCAACTGCAAGACCCCTCTGATAAATAATAAAGTTAAGAATACAAGAGGTTACACCAAATACAATCCAGCCATCAAGGTGATACATAAACAATATACAAACGACCGCATCGGTCAATTAATACATAAACGATCCCTGAAAGAACAGGATCCAGCTGAACAAAATCAAGCTAATACAAAGGTCCAAGAGAGCATCCATAAAACTGAGCCATCACCACCCAAGTTCTATCATGAAACTGACACTCACAAGGGTAGAGACAAAAGGATGACTCACAAAGGTACTCCTAACAGGACAAAATGACAACACACTAGCGAACGTAGGGACAAGTGTCATCACACAACCTGGTATGGTTACCATGGCAAGTCTTCATAGGTCCCGGCCCCATACACTGGGTCACCCTGGCAACCTAATCTGAGCTTCCAGCCCATCCAAGCCTCATGTGGACCGACACATCCTCTCGTGATGACAAGGATGGTAGTTTTCCATTTCAGGCCTTCCCACAGCATGTCGAGTCTATGATAGCACTCATCCCATGTGTGAGGCACATTATCTTATTTAGAGATTACATTCTAATCTACTTAAAGGTTATCACTTATTAGACTTACTTTCGACGGGTTACCCAGCAGCCACTTTGGGCGCGGCCCCCAATCGAAAGCCACTTTCCCATACAACACTAGACTATACTCGGACGAACTCAAAACCAAGGAATACACATGGTCAGATGAACGGAGTTCAAGAAGAGAGAAACAATCATCTGGTCAAACACGACTCAAGGGTAAACACTTACTGACGGTACTCTAACTAGAGACCTGACAAACTAAGGTCAACCACGAATCATCACTCGACTCACACATAGAGGATATGACCAAATACGACACTACCACAAAACAACAGTCAACTCAGAATCGAGGACTGAAACAGGTACCCCAAGTCAAGCCATACGACAGGGTCCTACTAAACAAAGCAAAACATGCCATTTCATAATTAAAGGCGAATACAGAAATTAAACTCGCAAGGCAATAATCAGAAAAGACAATATTTCCTCAAATTGATTTAATCATTACAAGTCGATCAAGTTTTCTACAAGATCTAAATCAGCTTACAGTTATCTACCTCATCTAGGAATAGGTTGATCTTGGTTTTCTAACTCTCTAAGGTTCAAAGCATCGAACAAGCAAATTAAGCCATAATGAGTTTTAAAACCAATTCATATTAATAAAATTCAGACAACCATTAATCAACTAAAATAAGATGTTTAATCTCCAATCAAAACATCATTAACATACTGGTCTAAAACCGACCCCTACAATTTCGTAATTTCAATTCCAGATACATTATACGGATTACAGAAATAAAAATGTAGAAAGAGAATCTAAATGGAGATAATCATTTCCAAAGCATATCGTTAAATTTCCAATGATCAATGGTTCAATATTCATTTCGGACCCTTCCAGATAACTTATACCCTTAAAATCTTCAAACAATATATAGAGGCAATAAGTACGTTTAAACTCAAAAGGATTTTTCCAATATAACACATTTGATCTACCCAAATTATTCACAATTTGATATTAAACCTTACATCAGAATCTACATTACATAGTATTAAAAACGTTATATATATTTTTTTGAGTTAAAAAAAAATACATAAAAAAAAACATCTTTCATTAAAAATTATACTCATATCATATGCATTTTTTTTTGAGTAATAAAAAAAAACACATTAAAAAAACATTTTATAAACCACGTTAAACACAAAAAAAAAATGCATTTAAAGAAAATGGAGGCGAGGGCGGGCCGTGCCCTAACCCTAGCGCCGTCCAACACCATACCCGCAGGGAGACCCATGCGGGCGGCGCCACTGCGGTGCCCGCAGGTCCGCGACGCCCTGCGGCCACCGCAGTGTGCCGCGGCCAGAGGCGGGCTGCGAGCGCAAAGGAGGGAACGGGGGAGTAAGCGGGGAACGAGTGGGGGAAGGGGAGGAGGAGCGGGTGGAGCTCCGCTCCCCGCCCTCCGAACCCCATCCCACAGTCTTTGTCTAAAACAAAACCTCCGCCCGGTTCGGTAAAACAAAAAATAACGCACAGCCCAAAAAAAATTACGTTTTAATTTTAATTTGAACACACAGTTCGCTGATTTTCAAACGCACAGGGGCAAAACAAATACATTTTTTTTAAAAAAAAACACACTGTCCGAAATTAACACAAACGCCCAGCACCAAAAATTTGATAAAGAAAATTTTGATTGATTATAAATTCGAATTAAACGAACTGCGTTAGAAAACATATTTTCTTGATGGATTTTTTTTTTCATCTTTAACAACCACCCAAGGGTTTCAAACGCCCAAAAAGGATAGAGGAATAACACACCTCAAACACTTCTAGCCAAGCTAGTTAATCTACTAAATCAGTCAAAAGCATGGCATTCGATGGAGAATCCAAAGCCAAGATAGCATGAAACATTAAAACCCCCATTTCCATTTTAAACAATAACTAAAATCGAGAGTTGGATCCTACCTGATCTCGCGATCCTGGCAAGATTGGCTGAAGAGTCCCAATCTCCCACTGTCCAAAGCCCTCCTTCTCCATCCAAAATCCTCCAATCTCATCTCCAACATATTTTCCAACCAAAAATTCTCCAAAATGACCATTCCCTCCAAATTTCCCCAAATTTGGGTTATATGGAAGAGTTGACCCAAAAATTCCATTTTTGGAATTAAAATTCTTATTTAAAAATAATACTCAAATTTAATTCTTTTAACTATAGCAACACATTAACTTGCTTTTCAAATCCAAAATCGATTTCTCATTTAATCAAACTTAGCCTTTCTAATTCAGAAGCCACCAGAATACAATCAATCTATTGCGATAAAATACAACACTTTCTTTTTCAACAGCATATATATAAAATGCATTTAATATTCAAAATCAGTCATTTAATCGAATTTACTCCCAAGGCAATTCATAAACAACGAAATTCGCATAACGAAAACCCGATTAATTTAATCCATTAATCTTCAATGCACAAATGCATAAATACTCAAAATAATTACTAAAGACTAATTAATCAATTTAACCATGCACACCAAGCACGCAAAACGAGAAGGTCAACCAAACAGACGACTCGCAAACCCAGACAAAAAGGGATTACCGACGACAACTGGCGATGCTCACTGGAGCACGACTAAGGTCAACTAGGGTCTTACGACCACCTAATCCGACTCTAAGGATTAAAGAGGTACACTCAAACCTGCACATCCAAGTGAAGACGAACCTCGCACTCATGCGGCGTTGTACCTGAAATTTCCTGCAACCAAGAGTCATACATGCATACATATATAAAATTAATGAAAGCGTTAGCTCGATGTAATACCACGAAATAAGAACACTAAACAACTAGCATAAAACTAGTGTGAGAACCACATCAATAGCTATGCGTAAAATCAAACATCTGACTATAATCATTATATTACGATAAACTGATCAAGATTAAACCAAGGTTAGAGATTGATTAGGGTAGGGGTACTACAGAAATGATTGGATAGAATATGGTTTAACACAGAGTGACAATTCTTTGTCTCGATCCAGCTCTGCTACTGCTCGATTCTTCTCATCACTAAACTCGTGTTTCCACTATTCCAACTATACTAACTCACCATTACTGTAAAAAGAGGGCACCCTAGGGGTATTCCCATCATCCAGCCTTTGAAGCTCTTTCCTTAATTGATTTGTCAATTCATCATGGGACTTCAAGTAAGCCTCGGCTTCAATTTTCTCACCTAGATTAATCAGACTGTTGTCATTCATCATGTCTTCCAACCGAGACCTGAGCCTTTCATGCTCTTTCAAAGCTCTGACTGTTCGAGTGTATGTTTTCCAATAGATTTCTGCAACTTGCATCATTTTTCTGAACCTATGTTCAATGATCTCCAGAATCAACTTATCCATCTTTTGTTGTACCTTTTCTACTTGTCGAGATGTCTTTTCAGCCCTGTTCCTCCAATACATAGTGTCTGTCAAGGCATCCATGGCATCTCTATCAACACTGTATGTCATCCTTGTTTGACTGGTACCTGTATCAATCTAAAGCAATCTTGCTTGCAACCTCTATTTTTCTTCATCGGTTTTCTCATATAGGCTTTTGTATGTAGAATTTTCTCGGACCAGAAACTCTATCTGATCTTGGTTCAGTTTAGCGACATCCAAATTTAGTTTGGCAGTTATTCTAGGGTCAGTCTTTCCAACTTGCTACACCATCAAATGTCCAAAAGCTTCTTCTGTATCAACCAATATAGGTCTTTTATCTTTGGGATAGATAGCCCATTGTAGAAGAGCCTTCTGATCTGGATCATATCCTAATCCTCTAAAGAGTTTAACAATCTCTTTTGGTATAATTTGCCTACTTGGGTCCTGTTTCTTGAGGAATCCATCAAACAACAAGGCAGAGTTCATGTCCCATCCAAAATATAATAGCACACCAACTTCCTTAAGCAAATGTCTTCTCTTCGGAGGTGTCATTTCTCTCATCACAAGATCCATCTCCTCATGTAACTTTTGAAGTTGCTTCTCTTCTTCACTATTTCTCATGTTATTCCTAATTTGAGATCCTTTATGTTGATAGAGGAATGCGGTGAACTCCTTGGAAGCAATGAAGTCACTATCAGCAATGAAATCCTCATGCTCCAGGAATCTGATGTCAGCCACTTCTTAGACATTCAGTTGTCCTGTTGCCAAGTCTATTGATGTATCCTCTTCATAACCAGGGGGTAATCCTCTCGAGGAGTGAATGGAATGGTGCCAGATGTAGAAGCAGGAGACATATGAGCCAAAGGCTCTATATTCCTAATAGTATCAATGTAATCCCTAAAAACATGAGGTGGGACTCCCTCAAGTATTTCCAATTCATGCTCCACAATTTTTTTGGCCAACTCCAAGGGGTCTTCAATCTTTTGTAGCACGTTCTCATCCATTTTCCTTCTAAAAAGCTTCCATTTATAAGCCTGTATTACTTTCTAAAACTTTATTCGCTTCACTCTGGCCTCTTCTCTGCTAATGTTCTTAATGAGGTCATCTGGTAGGTAAGATTTATGCTCTCCAGCCTTCAGCTTTTGTGATGACCGGGTTATACTTATGTATCCTTCAGGATTGAAATTGGGCCTTGGATCTCCCATAGCCATGCCATAATAATCCAATTTTGTCTGCAACAGGCCATAACTCTTTGAACTTTTCACAATAAAATCTGAAAATACTAACAACCCAAGTACAATTGATTGTTTCCCATGGCTTGTTAGATGTTATGTACTCACTATTGACAGTTGCCTCACAATTTCCAGACAAGCCACTCTATTAGGGACTGCAAGTTGTAGTAAGTATGGTCTCCCTTTGAACGCGTATACCTTGACTTGTGTGCAGTCTGAAAAACAATACCAATCTCCCCAATTGTGTTTAATTGAGGGATCTTCAGTGAAATCTTTTGGTCTTAGGAATCTTTGAACCTCTGGTGCAAGGGCATGATCGCATGGGCATCCCAACAGTCTATATAATGGCTTCACAAAGAACTCCTCAAAATGCCAATATTGATTATTCACATACCTCTGGTCCCATGAAGAAACCCATAGTTGCACTAGTTTTCTCATCCCAACATTGTCATATGTCCTGACACATAACTCTTCTGGCCATAACCCTTCATCTTGGACAACATAAAATAGCATATGCATAAGTAAGGAATAATGCTTGAAATGAACATTGATGACATCCCCCTTTAACTTTTCTAACCCATGATTCAAAACCTCAACCAAATAAGCAAAAAAATCAAAGAAGCGGGGGTCCTTAGACTGCAATATCCATCAAAGGATGGGCTTTTATCCCTAGCACTTGGGCAACACAGTAATAGGTATACTTGAAATATGGATGGAAGGAGTTGACATCATGAGTTCCACATTCACGAATATATTAGCCACAGCTAACCTTCATAAGTTCAATCACCATAAATTGTTGATAGGTTGAGGGGCAACTCTTCTGTTGTACCCATATATGAATAATTCATACCCTCTCAACTTTGTCCATATGTATCCAAGATCCTCAAACTGGTCCTCTAGGCCTTCCTCATCAGCTCTAATCTTCTTGGACCTCAAACTGGATGATGGGCACTAGTCAATCAAGTCCTAGGCCAAAGAATGCCCTTCCCTTTTCTGTCTTTTAGGTTTTTCTTTTGCAGCGATAGGTTCTTTTCCCTTTCTGGTCTTATTAGTTTTAGATGATGATTCCATTTGAATTTTAAAAAAGATGTTTGTGTGCAAACAACTTACTTGGAATTACTGAGCTTTATCTGTGAATTCGCCCAATTCCTGCTTTCAGTTCGTCGCCTATGAATTCCTTAATGATGTGTCCTTTGATGTTGATCCACTACTTATGGTGTATTTAATCAGTTAGTAATGGCCATTTTGGACAACGGTCACTCAGGTACACGTTCGAATTTAATTACGATGTGACCTTTCATGGGATTTGTTTCTAATTTTTGCGGCAATCAATAATCATTTCAATGAGGATATGTCTTTCAATCATTTGTTTCTTTAGTCCATTGATCTCTTTGTTTCTATCAACAATACTTTTGTTTCGAATATTACTTCGATCAAGTATTTTTTCCCTTCATCGAAATATTGTATTAGGTCAGTATGGTTGTCTCCTCATCGAAACATATCTGATATCCATCGGGTCTTGTGGCGAAGAAACCTTGGGCTTCGGTGTCCTCCTTTATTTTTCCATCAAAATACTTCTTCCATCGATATCACTATGCCCCGTCAATGAATGAGTCTATTATCTCACCGATAAAGTTACATTGGTAAAACCACGCATATCGAGAACATGCCTTTTAACCTCCTCGAAACCTATATCCTCATCGATATCTTTTATCAATGTAGCTTCCTTTTGTTAGATCGATATTATTCTTTCAATGAAAATGCTCCTTTTGGTGGGTCCTTTTTATGTTGCACTAATAGTATTATTTCCTCAAGAACTTTTCCCATCGATGAAGACCCTCTCTGCTTTCTTCAATATCTTTTGTCGATGAAGTTATTATCTTCGATGAGTCCTTTCTGGAATTCATCAGCATTTCCTTCCTTCGATGGCTCTTTTATATCGATGAGAAACGCCAACATCGATAATAATTATTATTTTTTTATAAAAATAATCATCATCGGAATTATGATGAATACCAAGCTTTCGACCGATGATGTAATCAGAGGACATACAACATTGGCAGAGTCCATTGGATTATCGTATTTCTGACGGGCATGGCATCATTGACCAATCCAACGCTGAGTTTTCAACGGTTGATTTTATCGGCACTCTTACGAAAATTCATTGCAAATCCAACAAATGGCCGTCGGAAATCAGCTCCGAATGTACTAGTGTTAGGGTCCATAGTGTCCTTAACAAAGCTCTCTAAGGAATGCAGTAAATAAAATGATAGACAAAGCAAATCATTATTGCGAAAGTGATTGAGGAGGGACAAATGGTAGTAGTAGAATACCTTGTACCTGCCTTCAAGAGTGAAGTATTTCATGATCATGAGGTAGATCATGTTCCACAGGTGCTTGAGTGCCTCCCAAGCGAACCCACCTTGTAGCTCGATAGGTTCCTCATGGTTGTGGAAAAACTATTTCAAACCCTCACTGTTTGCAACATGGTTGGTATGCTTCCAACGACAGCCATCCAGGGTCAGCTTCATAGCTTGGGAAATGGTCTCCTCAGAGACATCAAAGGTAATGATGCCAATCGATACCCATCTTCCAGATCAGGAGGAGGTGAAATCAACCGAGAGCTACTCATCATGGCCCTTCAGGCAGTCCAAAAAATCAGCAATTCCACCTTCAACATAGAAATTCCAGATGAGAGGGTCATTTTTAAAATCATTTGGATTGTCTAGTTCATATCTCACTCTGTCACCCCCCATTTCATCTGCAAACAAAGCTTCCTTAGTCATAAAATAGATTGAGTTGCAGAGACCCTTCAAGAAGCAAGCCGGGAAGAGAAAATGGGGAATGTGTGAGCCCAGCATCAATAAATGAGAAATGAGGTTGGGTGCATGGGAAAACAAGAAGTCACTTTTAGTAATGATTTGTTGGTTACAAGGCATTAAGAGCCAACAGATACCAGTGGCAGCCAACACATTTCGAATCCAATCATACTTCATCATGCCTTTGCAAGCTCGAGTGAAATGCCAGCACAACAACATGTGCATCATCTCCAGCCTGGCTGAATGAGTCACCACCTCATCCGAAGGGATCTAAGGAATATTCCCATTATTTGAATTATAAATCCACCACCTCCAAACAGACCCAAAGAGGAGGGGGAGGGAAGCAATTAGCAGCCACTCAATCATTAGTGGGGATCTTGGATTTCTCTTCCTGAAGGAGGAAGTTAACATGGTCTGGGAGTGATTTGTGACTCCTCCAACATCTCAGCCTTGAGAGGTTTAGGCCAATGGCTGCCATGGAATTCACCACACGGTTGTCTTCCATGTAGATATGCATGACTCTGAATGATTCAAGCCCGAAGATAAGCCTCAAGGTGTCCCTAATGGTTCTCTCAATTGTCCAATTAAGTTTGTTCTGCCCTTTGACAACATTAATGATGAGGATGGAGTCCCCCTCAATGTCCATAACTCTGATTCCCATGGAGAGGGAAATGTGGATTCCCCAAGCTAAGGTCATTGCTTCATCCTCATTAGAGGAATGACCATTCAAGTTTCCCGCATAAGAAGCAATGAGGGCCCCCAGATGGGATCTGATCACTCCACCACCACCAGCTAGGCCCCCCTTGGTAGCCCCATCAAAATTGAGTTTAAAATTAGTAGTCGAGGGGATTTTATTAGGTCTGTTGAATTGATTGATTCTCAAAATAAAGAATAAAATATGTCAAGTGAGTATAAGAATTAGTAAAATATATAATTTTGTGTTTGGATCATTTTTTGTATTTTGTTAAAATGATTTCTTTGTATAAAGCTTGTGTTCATATGGTTTGCTGATTTAATTTTTATTATTGATTTTATGCAATCACATAATCATCATTTTTTCAATGTTTGGATAAACAATTATATTTTGGATTTGCATACACTTGTAAGAAATTTTATTACAGTAGTTTCACATTGTTTTTCAACAAATGTCACTAGATAATTGTTTGTCTCCTTGATCTATGCAAGAGGTAATCATTTTGTACACTAGTTCTTCTAAATAAATTAAGGAACTAGTCCTTAAATTCAATACCCTGGCATGTAATTTAAATATTATGCACTTCTAGTTGACTCATAATAGGTAGTTGGAGGGACAAGAGGAAGCCCAAAAATTGAATTTTATTTTATTAATTTTGGGATCATTTTTGCAATCATGCATCGAACAAGAATAATTTGTGCAATTGTGGATTTGACCTTGGATAGGGAATAGATAAAATTGATGATAGAGTATAGATTTGGAAAAGAGTGTAAATGGGTTAGGGTAGGATTAAGTTGTTTCTCAATTTACACACTAAATGCATTATTTTACATGTTAGTCACTATGGGTCAAAGTAAGTCCAAAACAATGAGAGAAAGTGCAAGGTGTGCAATTTCTATCATTGCAATATTAATAGGAGGTGTTAATCTTAATGGAAGATGCTCTAAAAAAATCATGTGAACCACTTTACATTTTTTAATAAAAGAGACATATTGGTTGTAATTCTAAATTAAATATACATAAGATCAACTCAATTGAAAAATGTTTGTTTTATATTACAATAGAATAATCTAAAATATATATTGACTAACATAAATATCTAAATAGAAATGCAAAAACATCCATGTTATGTAGAATTATTGTTATGCTTGCACTTGTAACATGATTCAAAAGGATGAAGATTCCAACATTAACTATAAATATGTTCTACCAATATAACTACAAGCTAATTAGTATGAAACATATTGCTTTTATTCACATGTTTAGATGACTATATTAATGTTCAATGGGGTGTTTTACACCTACATGAATGTTTTACTTTGAAAATACCTCAAATTAAAATTATTGGGCCTCATTTCTTAAATTGTTTTTGAATTCCTTGTCTATCTTTGCTAAGACCTTGACTAATGAATCTTATTTTCTTCAACATTGGACAAATAAATATTTAAGTATCTTTTAAAATTATAAAATGAATTAATGATTAATTTGTGAAGTGAAAACCATATATACCATGGCTTTTATTTTTAAGTTCTCAGGCACATGGAACAAAGGAATTTGTATCACTTCAACTTACTACATAATTTGATCAATTCTTGTTAGCTTCATCTTAAACTACTTTTTCGAACAAAGCTTGTGTAGACGTCTAAAATTAATTAAATTAAATATTTAATTAATTTAAGTCTTTCTACTTAATTAATTATGTTTATCCATATTCTTCTTAAAATTAATTAAATCAAATTTAATTAATTTTATCACTATAGTCCAATAATTAATTTGTTAATAAATTAATTATTTCCCCATTCTTCTAAAGTCCTTCCAATAATTATTTCTTCTAACTTTCACTTAGTTAATTAAATCTAATTAATTAACCTAACCAAGGTGATTCCTACACATCACATTTTCCTAATCCTCATTTAGCCTAATTAATGCTTCTATAATCATCCTTATCATTATCCTTCAATTTTATATTCTTCCACTCATTCTCTCTCCTCATATCACATCCTCCTAAATTTCCCACTTGCATTATAATCCTCCATTAACTCACCCGATCACCCCTCTTAATCATTTGCACATTCTTGATCCCCAAGATTAGGAACAACTCAACCATTTTTCATAATGGTTTGTCCCCTTCCATCCTCCAAACCTTTAATGCACCAACTTTGGTCATGTCAAAGGATTTCAAATCCTTTGCATATCCTCATATTCTCTCTTCCCTAGGAATTTTTAATTCATTTTTCCTTTATTCTTCCCACAGATCCCTTATTCTTGGAATTTTTAATTCCTCTCCTCATTCCCCAAGGAATTTTATATTCTACTTTCCTTTCCCAATATACTTGGGGATCTCTTCCCCATGTACCTTGTAGGATGTGGAGACAAGAAATGTCTTTATAGAAAATCTCTTGATCCTCACACCTTGTCCTCTCAATCCTCTCCCACCTTCTTTCAATCTCCACCCTTCATTTTGAATAAATCTTGGCCCTTCACTTCGACCCCCTCCAATCTATAAATTGGAGTCTCCTCCCTTCACAATTCATTTCATCTTTTATGCAAGTTTATGTTGTCCATAGAGCTTTAGAAATCATCCATAGCATCCTTATAATGCCAAATTCATCCCACACTTAGCAAAATCTCAAGCATATCATCAAACCACCCATTGCATCTCTTTGTTGTTGTGTAGTGGAGAGAAATCTACATCCCATCCAAAGAACCAATCTAATCAAGTGGAGCAAGGGTGCATTTCCACTTCATTAAAGGTTCAATCCGAAGGAGAAGTGAAGGTATAAGAGTGTTTATTTGTATGTTTGATCTTTTCTTCGTATTTCATGTTTATTGTATGGATTTGAATCCTCTAACCATTTTTTTGTCTCTATTTTGGCATGCCCGATGGGACCCATGTCCCTTGAATTTAACTATGTTTGGCTGGTTTTTAGCATTTTCTTGCAAGTTTAGCAGATTATCGTCTCAAACTACACTTTGATATCTTCGCTACGGTTTCGGGTCTCCGCTAGGCTCAAATAGCGTCTACGTTTAAATTTGAAATTTCCTGCTAGCATTTTTTGTAGGATTTTGCAGATCGGCATCTGTATTTCACTAATCGACATCTCCACTCTTTTAGACTTTCTAATAGTTTTATGCCACTTGTTTCCTTTTTTAACCATAAAAACACAAAAAAATCAAATATCAAGTTGAAAATCACAACAACAAATAGTTAAGCATTTTTATTTTTCATTGTAGTTGAGACTTTTACAGCAAAATTAAACTCTTAGGCTAATTAGTAATATATTTTTCAGAAATAGCACTTCGACGTCTACGCAGATGTCGATGTTTCTGTTGCAGAACAACGTCTCCGTTGGTCTAATTTTCTCGCTCTATTTTAAATTTTTGAAATTTAAATTTCTCAAGCTAACAGTATTTGCAAGACACCTACTTCGACATCTATGTGGACATCAATGTTTGTGCTAAGGCCATTTAGCATCTTCGCAGGTATAGCATTCTCGCTTAGACTTCAAATTCAAATTTTCCTACATTTTTGTTTCTGCTCTCTGCACTTGGGCCTTAAACCATTTCCTGTGCATATGTTGGTTTTTGCACCTATACTGAGGTAGTAGATTTTTTGTTTTACTAATCGAATTTTGGTTTTGCAACCTGTTTTTTGGCCTATCCTAGAATCTTAGTAGACTACTAACATTGTTTCTTGTAGCTCGTTTATCGAAGATATTCATTTTCCACTAAAGTAGTTTCTTTTTTTTTTGCATTTTAGATTATAATACCTTACATGTGGGACTAAAAAGAACAAGTGTTTTCTATGTCTTGTGCATTTTCACATGTGTAGGGTGGACCCACCGTTACACCAAGTATCCAATCCACTCGCCTTCATGGACCTTGGGTGAAGAGAAAGGTGATTAAGAACACCCATCTTTTTCTTAGTAGTTGAGGGGTATCTTTGATTGGGTATTTCATCACCCCACAAGGGTATCTCAAATTGGGACATATCGAGGATATCGTCTATCTTGGCACAATATTGAGTAGTGTCTTTTGAGAAGCTATATAAAAAAACCTGGTCAAACACCTGGAGTGTTGAGTGAATTCAATGTGTGTGGAGGCCTTCTCTACACCATTAAGCTCAGTTAGAGCCTTAAGTGGCTTTCTTCATGGATTCATTGTTGGACTGGACTCATTAAAAAATTATTAGACACCATGTTTTAGTAGCCCAAAATCCTACATTATGGTTCAACGTGTGCGGATTGCACCCCTTGTGCACCCACTCAACATGAGACAAGAATTCCTCGATTAAAAGATCTTTGAATCTTCAAGGTAAAAGAATCTAGTATGTCTGAGAAGTGTGTGTCATGAAGTACCGCCAGTGCTACTAGATTCTCTATATGTCCGCTTGTTTGAGGTATTTCTATGTCACGGGGGCCCCATTGAATGGTTTCCGATTTCCAACCTAGGTTGTATGTTTTTTAAGTATCTTCATTGTGAAAACTAGTGAATTTTTATATATAGGGCTAACTTAGTCCCTCCTCACTTTCACACTTATTATAAAGCGTTACCTTGGCCAATGTATTTGTCATTGTTTGATTTCTCTTGCCAATAGTACACAAATTTCACACTTATCAATATCTGACCAAATTCACTTATGCACCATAGAACAAAGTCCCTCAAGCATCCCAAAAAGTCCATTTACCGCCAAGTTAAGAAAAAGAAACCTAGCTAAGCAAATCGTCAAACATCAAAAAAATTTGTATATCAACTACAAGCTCTTCTTGAAACATCGTTTTGGTTCCCCAAAAAAGAGGTTTACACTGTAACGAGGTAGAGACCAAGTTGATTCTTATAACTATCTGTGGAGAAGCCAACTCCGACTGTTAAAATCCTCAAGAACTTGGACCAATTGACAAGGGTCTGCAAACCCTTCTACACTTTAGGCTCTGCAAAACCCGGAAGGGTGATCCCCTTAATGCATTTGTGACCTCTGCACCATTCTAGCAAATGACATTAAAACAAAGCAGATAATCTCATTTAAAAAGGGCTCAACAAAGAGGGAGAATGCAACATAATGCCTAGTTCTCAGTGATCCTCAACCATCTTTGGAGCATGAGATGTCTTCAGTAAACAATAATCTACATAAAAATGAAAAGAAATGATATTTAAAAAATTAACAACAAGTTGTCAGTGAGTTTTGAGTACAAAAATGGCATAAAAGATAGTTAAAAACCGTGATTAGTTCCTTATCCATTGGGCACCTGAATTTACAAGACATTAAATGAAAATATAATAGAATGAGATCTAAGAAATTATTGCCTTACAATATTTCTCATATGCATATCCCAACCCAAACTGCTTATATGAATCCTTGCATAAGCCCTACCACTCTGAAATTCCATTCAAGCATTTAATGGACCCCTTAGATCAAAGCATGAACAGAAAATACTTACATCACAACAATGCAATGAATGAGAAAATCCTTGATTCTACTCACTCAAAACATGATAGAATTACACACTGGAGAAATGGGTTTGAAACATGTTTTTATTTACTTAATCTGCTACTCTTTTTTACAGAACATTTTACATATAACTCCTTCAAGAACCTACAAAAATATAACACTAGACTCTTATCTATTACTTTGTAAATGACCTTTTTTTACAGCTTGCTCATTTCACCTAGACTCACTATACATGACCAAGGATTTGGAACCAATTTTTTTGGACCAAATTTATCAACCCTTGTCTCGTAGCCTTGAATTCCCTTTTATAGAAACAAGGGAACAAACAAGCTTGGGGCCAGAGGAGACACCTGTCACAAGCCCATAAGACTGCTTGTGATTCTATTAGAAAATATTCTTTAGGATTTCCAAAAAACTGTCCACACTAGCATTGACGATGAGGTAGAACAAAAATTCCTAAATGCATTTTGGTAGAAACAAAACTCCTTGAGTAGTGCTACTATCACCCTTGATGCTTCCAGATGGACTGTGAGATGCGTCATTCTGTCCTACAGAGCATTTCCCTTCCCAGAAGAGAAATTAGATCCTGACAAGAAGTAAATTCGCCCCTAAACTAGAGGTGGAGCTTCAACCTTCATGCCCAGGATCAGAGAAAATGGAAAGAGGAGCTCACAAAGGAACATAATAAGAAGGGAGGGTGTTGCAGCTTCCATGTCGATGCAAAGATGATTGGCTGTTGCCCCCACCCCAATCTTGTTTTGGTCATGTCCCTTTGTGAGATCCTTCCTAAAATCCCCTACCAACTAGTGGCAGAGGAGAAGTAGAGGATGTGTCATGCAGGGCTTTTTCAAATGAAAAATGAATTTCAAGCCTCCACTAACTATCCTCCCCATTTTCAAGGCTACACTGACTATAAGCATACTCACTCAAAAAGGATTTCTATCTGGTATCATAGAGCTCATTGTAACTCCTTGCACACTACTGCTCAAAAATCATCCTTGCCATTTTGAAACCTTTTTAGAAGATAATGAGGTTTTTGTTCTTTCTACCAACTGAAAACACCACTTAGTTGTATTTATAATCAAAAATACTTCGCTTGGCAATGCTCATGCATGTGAAAAATCATTATTTCAATTAATTCTACTCATACTGCCACCTACAAACTTAGGAAATCATGCCTATCAAACCCAGGATACCATCATCTCCAAGCTATCAATCTGTTGCTTTCTAACAAGGCTCACCTTAAATGAATAATTTTGTTCTGATTTTGTTGTTCCTTAACTGCAAAATTTCAGCTTTAGAATCCCTTTCAGGACACTAAATCACTATCTTCTGAATTATTCTCGGAGATACTTCCTTGATTTACCTTACTGAGAATCCCTGACAATACGCATCCTCTAATCTTGTTGACAGGCCCTTGATCACTCTATTGCCAACTCAAAAATCATCCTTATCATGTTATGCCTCTAAAATCTTAACTTCTTATTGTCGGGGCAATAAGATTTGTTGAGACGGCTCCCTAGGAACTGCCAACTCTGCTTGCCAACTCACCTCTACCTATCAAACAGCCTTTTAAATAGGTCTTATGCAAATCAGTTGGCGTCCATGTGTCTCGACTTGTCCTCCTTTATCCCATGTCAACAAGCTTAGTTATTTCTGTATTTATTTCCTGCGCAAGTGAGAAGCAAGCAACTTTAATCACTTTTTTTGAAATATGTTCTAAATTTACACAGTAGATCTTATCCATCCTGGCACATCATATGATCACCATTGGTCAATCTGATATTGACCTTCCAATGTGGCAAGTGGGTCCCTCAAAAACCTAACTAAGCATCGCCAAATCACCTTCCAACTCAACTTTATTAGCAACCCCACTCTCGGTCTTTCTTGGTCTACCTAGGACACAAGGCATCATCTCGTGATGGCGTGATCCTTAACTTCCATGCATCTTCCTTCACAAGCCTACGAGGGCCATTAGATCTATTCTCTTTTTACATATAGGCCACAATGACCTCTTAATATTGGTCACTAACCTTCGAGCATCTTTCTACTTGGTTTAAAACATCATCATCCACTTGATGCACGTGCAGATTTATGGAACTTTTAGTAGCCCAATAATTAATCATGTAGATATCGGCCAAAATATTAAGGCTATACCTAGGAAAGTTTATCAACACCCACTAAAATATCAAAGGGTCCCGACCATAGGAAAAAGAACGTAGACTTAGGAAAAAATTAAGAGGTTGACATAAGGGATAATGCCTAGGAAAGGAAACATGGTCCCTTCGACGATGAAAAAGAACCTCACTTTTAAGTGACAAAGATAATGAAGAAACATAATGAGATTTGGGTTTTTAATGAAAGACCTACCCAAATATACATAATCCTCAAACCCTAAACCCAGAGGGAAAGAATTAGAGAGCATCAGTAATTCAAAATGGCCAAAACTTTGATAGGGAGACTAAAATTTTTGCATAGTCATTTTCAAGACTATCTGCTGCTCTAGTTAGGGATGATCATCATTCAGGGATGATATGAGGATCCATAATCTCAGGTGGAGTAGACCAGAAGGAAAGATGCCTGGACAGGGCAACTCAAATAGAAAAGGAAACCTACTCTAATATGCACAAAGTCTAATCTACTACTCATGGATAAGAAATACTTCAAAAGAAGTAAAATTCTAAGAACTATCCATGAACAAGCAGTTCAATGATTTCATCTATCATTCCTTGGAGAAAATAGAAACTAAAATTTTCTCCCCACTTGTTTTGAATCAGATGTGGGTCTAACCAGATGGCATCGAACTTATCATGCTTTCCTTTGTCTTCCAATCTAGACTTCCACATCAAGACCAAAACATTTGCTTGAAAACACCTTATAGTTGCTTCTTATACAAGTTCATGACATGCATTTGAGATTTAGTATTTTTGTATTAGCTTCTCTTCTAGTTCCATTCTATACCTCACTTACCAGTATCTTATTTCCTTCTATCTTGAGATATATATTACTATCTTTACTGGTTCTTTGAAAACCTATCTTTACTAAGTGAGAGTGCAATCTTTCATACCATGCTCTTGGTGATTGTTTCAATCAATAAAGTGCCTTATGTATCTTGCACACCATATCCTTTTCTTTTGTTAATTCATAACCATCTGGTTGTTCAATGTAGACTTCTTCTTCTAATAATCCATTTAAAAATGTTGACTTAACATCCATCTGATATACTTTAAATCCTTTATATGTTGCAAATGCAAGTAGAGTCCTTACTCCTTCCAATCTTGCTACTAGTGCAAATGTCTCAATATAATCTTCTCCTTCCTCTCGTGCATATCCTTTGCATACCAGTCTAGCTTTATTCTATACCACTACTCCATCTTCATTCAGTTTGTTTCTGAATACCCACTTTGTACCTATTACATTCTTGTTTTTCGGTCTGGGTACCAGTGACCAAGTATTATCTTTTTCTATCTGGTCAAGTTCTTCTTCCATTGTCTTGATCCGGTCTTCATCTGTAAAGGCTTCTTTTGTAGTTCTAGGCTCAATGGTGGAAATCATACAAGATTTTTCTCTAAGCCTTGTTCTAGTTAGCACACCTACGTTCTTGTCTCCAATAATCTGATCGGGGCTATGATTGAGTCTGACATACCTTGGAATAACATGATCTTTATTTTTAAGTTCTTCTTCACTTTCTTCATCTTCTATTGGACCTTCCTATTCCAGTTGAACTGGGGCTTTTGTGTTCAATTCTTTAACTTCTGGCTTTATCGATTTCAGTTCCAAAAACATTGTGTTAGGTTCTTCTTCTTCCTTCTCCTTGCTGGTTTCTTCTGAGTTTTTCAGGAAATTCATCAACTCGGACATTGACACTTTCAATGATCTTCTTAGTCTGGTTGTTGTATCACTTGTAAGCTTTTCTCTTGGTGGAGTAACCAAGAAATATTCCTTCATCACTCTTGGAATCAAACTTACATATAATCACTTCTTTTAATAAAACCTCTGCTACCAGATGGACCTGGTCTCCTTCCTACACCTAATATTCCTCCTTACTATGGCACAGTTCCACCTCCTTCCTCTTATCGAGAGAAGAGGTCTACTTCTCCTTTTGTTCAACCAAAAAGACCTCAACCTAAACATTCCACTATCAAGGAGAGAAACATTCATACCTTTCCTCCTCCTCAGCCTTCCACTAAGACTCAACGGAATCGTTGTGCAAGAGAACGTTGGCAAAGATGTCATGTTCGAGCTCATGAAGTTATCCCTCAAAATACTCAATCTCCTCAAACTCCAATAGTTGAAATGATTCCCTTTTTTCTAAGCAATATGTTCAACCTACATCTCCAGATCATAATTTGTACAAAACATGTGATGGTTTTACTCCTATTCGTGTTATTGCTCCTCTTTCTCTAAAAATTGATGAAGAAATGGGTGAAAATGTTATTCATAATGGTAATACAACTCCTAATGCTTCTGATAGTGACTATGAGTATGTTTATATGGACAAGCATTTATTGGATGAGTTTTCACAAACCCTAATCCTAGCTCCTAGAATCAAACAAAGTGACTTACAACATGAGCATAGTCCTTGTTTTGATCTTGTGATAGCTTCATCTATTGTGCTCGATGTCACTCCTCTGACATGTTTCTCGCCTTCCCAAAATAGTGATCAACAAGATCGGGAGGTGGATATCATGCTAGATTAGCATTATTAGCACTACAGATCTTTCTCTCTCTCGTTTCTTTCTCTTTTGTGACCATTCTTCTATATGTATCCTTGTTCTTCTATTGTTCCCTTAATGTCTAATTGGGGATGATGCAAAGCATTGAGATCTTTTCTTGGTCTCTTTCATGTTGACTCACAAGACATCCTCTCTTCCCTTTCTTCTAAGGTAGTGTCCTTCTTTGGGGAATGAAGATTATTAAATGCATATGCATACATGATATACATGAGTTATCATACAACATACTGACCCCAAGGAAAGCGACACTACCTCATGTTTTGTGTTCTTTATCCTTGGGTTTATACCTTGATTGGGGGCTTAATCCTTGCAATAATGTGCTCCCTCCTTCTCTCTCTCTTGGGTGTATCCTACCTTAAAGAAATCTCTCTTGATAAGGCGCGCACAATCGCTTTAACATGGGGGCATACACTTCGCTCATATTTTCCTTCTTTGATACTTAGAATTACTTAGTTAACTTTGTTTTACTTTGTAATATTTAGTATCCTTGCTTTCATGACTCATAGTGAGGGGAAATTTTCTACTTGGAGTCATGGTTCTTTCCTTCTAAATCTTCCCTTTTACTTTGTCAATCAAAGTCATAAGATCCTAAGTCCACTGGGGGCTTGGCGCATCTTCTCTCCTTGACGTGGTAAAATTCTTTCAATCTTGTTTCCTTGTACTTTACCGACAATATTGGCATATGCTTATACTCCCGCTAAAGTTGGGGCTAAATGTAGTATCATAAAATTGCAACCCTAACAATTTTTGACTTTATTAGGGTCCTCACGCACGCGAGATTGAATCCTCTAGCCTGATCGGAGACCGGAGATTTCTCAACCCTCAGAAACAAATTTTTTCTTGGCCTCTGCATCACCCCTTCCGCACTCTGCCTTGGAGAAAGGGGTAGGATAGGGGCATGGTTCCACTATTCCCCCTTGGATAGGGGCATGGCGCCCATGTCCCTACCCTATTTTGGGGTAGGACCCTTCCTCGGGTTGCATTGTTGGTTGTGCATTGGGTGGGAAACTCCCCCAATGTTAGCCTATGATGAAAATCAATTTCATTAACCCTAATTGACATGTATTTAAGAGGCATTTTCCCTCTCATTTGCATAAGGTTCAATAAGGTAAAAATTGGCGATCAAGCATTCAAGAGCATTCAAGCATTCAAGCATTATTTTCAGGCATTGACCATTCTAAAGTCTCCCTTCAAGGCTAGGTGTTGCATTCAAGTCATGGATTCAACCATTGAAGAGGAGATTGATTCCAACATTCAATTCCACACAATAATTTCTATCAACATTTTTATCACAACCTCCCTTGAGGTGATTTACAATTCAGTCTTTCATTTACAGCTACTTGTAAGTACTTTGTTTCATTACTTGGTTAATTCCAAAACTGGGGTTTGACCTAAAGGCAAACCCCCAATCCCAACCCCTTTTCCTCTCTTTTCTATGTGTAGGTTGTAGGTGTATAGTTGTACTTTTAGATTTGGGCTCCATTTACAGAGGCGGAAAAACCCTTTTCATTTTGTGGATTTTTTCGGAGGACCGTGTCCACTCCCGCCACCAAACAATATTTTCAAATTCGCAGGGCAACTTCATCTCAACATATTACTATCAAATCCAAGTGCACAGCTTCATCCTATACTCTGATCTCAAGTTACAATCAATTCTTTGTCACTTTTGCACTACATTATTCAATCATTTCCTTTCTAGTTCAAATAAGGAAGAGTGGATCAACTTATCATTCCCATTTCATTCAGAATTCAATCTTCATCCTTGAAGATTGAATCTAGTGAATTTCCTCTCCTCTTCCAAATGTAACATGGTGAAAAGTGTTTGAAGGGTAATCAATAGTGAAACTCTCATCTCTCCTTGGAGGGAAAGAGTAGGTTTCCTCTTGATCTATCTATAGACACCTAAAAATGGTCAACGCTTGCGGAGTCATACTTTAACATTGGTGCATTGCCTTATTTTAGGTTTTTGTGTCACATTAACATTTCTTCTATGTTGCGTAGTTGGTCTTTATCATTTGCGAGCATTGAGTCCTTCTTCTGCATTCCTCATTTTTATCACTTTTGAATTAGGGTTTTGTCCTCTTATCAATCTTGTCGTTTTGAGATTGATTTGTCATCGATCCTTGTCCTCTTCAATCATGTCAATTGGCGCATATCAATTTGGTCTCTTTATCAATATTGGTCAATTTGTCAACCAATTTCAATTGTTTATCAATCAAATCATTTATCAAGTCAGAATCATGATTAAATCGAATCTACATCAATTATCTTTTATCAAGACCTAATCTTCTAAGGTTTTATGATTTATTCATTTAATCTTGTTTGGCATTTTCCCTCTAGGTTAAATAATTTATTTATTTATCCTAAGTCTTCTTGTCACAATTAAATATTTGTTTAATTGGCTAATTAATTCCTCCTCTTTTTGTGAATTAATTAATGAATGAAAATTTGTTAATTAATTCGCTTATTTTTCTAATTTCATCAATTTCTAATTTTCCTCAATTCCTAATTTTCACCTATTTTTCTAATTTGTCAAATTTAATTTCTACCTAATTAATTTTTCTCTAGTTCTCCCTATTTTTGTGCTTTGGTGGAAGCATGAATTTCTCATGCATCATACTTTTGGCATAGCAAGATGTCATAAGCCTCTAGTCCTCTAACCTTTGCATTGGCAATATGTCATAATTCATGACATAGAAGGTGTCATAACCTTCTTCTTTCCACTCAGTTGTGCCTTTTTTGAAATCAATTGCCTCTAATATCAATTTCATGCTAATCTTGTCTTTTCTCCAATTTATCTATAAATTGGATGAATTTCTTCAATCAAGGGCCTGATCCCCAATTAATCACATTATCAAACTAATCACCCTGGTCGAATCAATCACGCTTCTAGTCCCCTTATGTTGTCGTCTTGTCAATTTTGCTTTCATATTATACTTATGCACTTGAAGGTGAGATCCACAAAACAAAGCAATTTGAAGGAGAAAGAAGGACAATGGAGCCACATGAAGGAGACATCTGCATTTGGTTTGCTTAGATTTCATTTTGAATGTCTTATTTTCATGTTTTCATTGAATGTAATTAGGATTGTTGTCACTGCATTTTAGTTTTCGTGATTGAACTAGTCCAATTTTCTATTGCTTTGATGATTTCTGATTTCCTAGCTACACTATCATTCACTATTTTTCCACATTACATCATCATTGAGATTTTTAAATGTTGAAAATTAATACATGCAACTGTTAGATAGTTCAAATAACCGGAAGACAACTGAAAGGGCGGGGTGAATCAATTGTCATAGATTACTAGAACCTTAAGCAATTAAAACTTTAATACTAGAACCCAAAACATTAATACCGGAATACTTAAACCAAATACTAGAATAGTAGTTAAACCAATTAAGCATAAACAGTAATCAGAGAATAAACACCATCCAAATGACATCAAGATTTATACATGGAAAACCTGGTAAAGGGAAAAACCATGATGGGAAGCCTACCCACAGTCAAATAATACTTTTGTAGTAAGTATGTGAATTACAATTGAGGGGTCTGCACTTGTAGAAAGGCCAACAGCCTAGAGCGCACTGCTCATCACAAAAGGAGTCTCACTGAGTATATAAGAATCTAGACTACAATCTAGAGAAGTGGTGAACTACAAAGATAGCATCTCCTATGCCTGAGTACAATTTCGGTTAAGCTCAATACCAAAGGACTAAATCCTCTTACATAAACCCAACTCGATCTCCAATGATCAACCAAATTCTCTTCATGAATGATATTACATTATTTGCACATTACATATCCATTTCCCATACCATGATCTAATCTACAATGAGATCTTACATCTATATATACAAACCCTCGACCATAAACAATCAAGTCGGCCACCAGACAATAAACCACTTACATAATTAAAAAACATGTTAGCCTTAGACCAAACAAATAATATCCAACACATAAGACATCCCAGAAACACATCGAGAGGTCCAATCCATATGTTACATTAAACCGGTCCATAACCTAGACCAACCGAGACCCAATATAGGTCCACACATTAAAGAAATGATCTCCATCTGCCAAGTCTCGAACATGATCACCATAAGCATCCTAAAACTCCACCAAAAACTGTACCAACACCACATATACATATCATCAAAGATCTTTATCAAAAAGCTCTATCGGTGAAACCCTCACCGGAACCACAAGCCAAGCTTCCAAGCAAACAGGATAGCATCCGATCACCAAACCAAAACCAACTTACTGAATATGAACATGAGTATCATGAACAAGCCAATTCCATAACCAAACTATACCGAAGCCTGCTGGATCATGCAAGATCCATACCAACCAGAAACCACTCAACCTATTGGGACCAGAAGGGTACTGGTAAAGCATCCAAATAGCTAGTGTTGACATCAATGACAAAACATCAATGCAACACATAATCAACTCCACCAAATAGACAACAATATCCCCCTTTGGAATTGATGGCAATACTAGATGTGAAAAAATCTAAGTACCAAGAAATGCCAAACAAGTCTCCTGCATACAGATGTAGCAATGTTGTTCTAAAACAAGACCAAACTCCCCTGTGAATGATATCTTTGTAAAGCTCTGAATTACATATATCTCTCCCCTAATGTATACAACTCCTTAAGTTTTCTTTTTCTTTTTCACATCAATATCTCTCCCCCTTTGACAGCAATGCCAAAAATCTGACAAAAATATCAAAGCAAAAACATAAACCACTGAATCACAAAGTTGAATACTCCCACTGAGCAGTAGCATCCCCACATTAGTGTCGGAATGAAAAAAAATATCTCAGATAATGCATACCAGACTGATGCCAAACCACATTAATCAAATCTCTACCAGAGGGGCAGAAACCTCCAATCTGTCTCTGAAGTACTCAAATGATTCCTTAGGTAAATTTTTAGTGAAAATATCTACAATCTGCTCTTTAGTGTTCACATAAACTAGTCTAACTTCATTTGCTTCCACCTTTTCCTTCAAAAAGTTGTACTTGATAGATATGTGCTTTGTCTTAGAATGAAATACTAGATTCTTTGATATATCAAAAGCAGTAGAGTTATCACAGTGAATAACTACTGGACCATTACAATCCACCTTTATATCTTTCAACATTTACTTCATCCATAGAAATTGTGTATAGATAGTAGCAACAACAACATACTCAGCTTCATTAGTAGATAAAGAAGTACATGATTGTTTCTTGTTGATCCATGAAACCAACTTCATTCCAAGAAAGAAAGCTCCACCAGAAGTAATTTTTCGGCCATCAACATCTCCAGCCCAATCTGCATCTATATATGCAAATAAAGTAAAGTCATCATCCTTAGGGTACCACAAACCATATTTTGATGTACCTTGCAAGTATCGAAAAATCCTTTTCACCGCACTCTCAAGATTTTCTCTAGGATCAATCTAAAATCTTGATACAATACAAACAACATTCATTATGTCAGGCCTAATCTAAGTCAAATAAAGCAAACCGCCAATCATAGATTTGTATCTTGTAGGATTTATCGGTGTAGAAACATCTTTTCTTGACAATTTCTCACTTGTAACCATAGGGTTACTTACCAGTTTAGAATCTCCCATACCAAATTTCTTCAACAATTCCCTAGCATACTTAGTTTGACAGATGCAAATACCTTTGTCAGTCTGAGTAAATTGCAAACCTAAGAAAAATTTCATTTCCCCAATCATAGACATTTCAATTTTTTTCTCCATATTCTTACAAAATTCTATGCACAACTTATCTTCACCTCCAAAAATAATATCATCAAAAAATACTTCAATAATCAGTATATCATCATCAGTGACCTTATAATATAAATTATTTTCAGCATTACCCTTAGTAAAATCAAGCTTCAAAAGATATTTATCCAACCTTGCATACCAAGTTCTAGGTGCTTGTTTCAATCCATATTTTCCTTAACCTACAAACCATGTTTGTATCATCTGATAGTGAAAAATCATCAAGTTGCTCAATATAAACTTCCTCATCAAGATCCCCAGTCAAAAATGTACACTTAACATCCATCTGATAAACCTTGTAGTTTCTGTGGGCAGCATAGGCAAGAAATGATCTTACAACTTCAATCCTAGCTACAGATGCAAGAGTCTCTCCATAATCAATTCCTTCCTTCTGAGAATATCCTTTACAAACCAATCTAGCCTTATTCCTTATAACTTGACCATGCTCATTCAATTTATTCCTAAAAACCCATTTAGTTCCAATAACATTCTTATTTTTAGGTCGAGGAACCAAAGTCCATGTGTTATTTTTCTCAATCTGATCTAATTCTTCTTCCATAGCTTTCAACCAATATTCATCTTTACATGCCTCAATTACTGATACTGGTTCAACTTGTGAAACTAAACATACCTCATTAGTTGTCAGTATTCTTCTTGTCATTACTCCATTGTTCTTATCCCCAATGATCTTATCTTCTGAATGATTAAATCGCATATACCTAGGAGTCTTCTGACTCTTTGTTCCTCTTCCCGATTCTTCAGTTACTATAGAATTTTTTGATACTGTCAGAGTAACTGGTTCAACACTTTGTTCTAGTAAAGGTGCTATCGGTGTTAGGATTCCCAAAGATACTGAGAGGGGGGTGAATCAGTATCTGACCGGTAATAATATTTTCTTAACTTATAACATGAAAAGCATATTAAAACTGTGTACCGATAAACCAGAAATAATGCAGCAAATAAGAGTAACAACCACAACATGAAAAACACATCATAACACAATGTTTTAACGAGGAAACCCGATGTGGGAAAAACCTCGATGGGATTTGTGACCCACAATATTCACTTACTGGCCAATAAGAGAATATTACTTCTAAAATAGGGGCCTGCACATGCAGGAAGGCCAAGTGCCTAGAGCTCACTGCTCAATTACAAAAGAAGTCACACTGACTTACAAAAATGGATTATACTAATCTAGTGTCTTGTACTACTTCAGATTAGCATCTTCTATGCTAGATTCAGTACCGGTTTAAGCTCTGCTACATACATAAACCCTTATCCAATAATTTGCATAATAGGTCTGCTACCTTCTATCTTTTGCATCATACCCTAGCATATATAGTGATCTACAATGATCTCATACATATATGAGTCATATTACAATCCGCCATGTTGGCTTACAAAAGATTTTACCATTAATTACAAAATACATTAATACAAAATTATTGTCGGCCAGGGTGTCGGTAATCTTCCTTTTTGGTGTTGGTGTTTTGTATGTCGGTGTAGAGTCTGTCGATGTCTGTGCTAGTGTCATTGTCTGCCTACCAGTATCACATGATTGTAAGGTTGCCATCAATGACAATACCTTCAATCACCTACAATATCTCATTGGAGTGTGCATTTTCCAACAATCTCCCCCTTTGGCATTGATGGCAACACTCATGAGAAAAATTCAAGAATGTATCCAAAAATTGAAGTCCAAAAATCTTGCCAAAAACTGTACGAGATGTGTGCTCCCCCTGAGAAGATGATCTCTATTTATGGATTTTTCTCATCTCTACTACTCCCCTTTGACATCAATGACAAAGGTTGTCATTCACTGTCAGTGGAGTCCTACCTGGATTCTTGTAACCGGTGGGTTACAATCTGAAATATATCTGTTGAAATCAAATTTATGCGGAATCATTTGCTATCTTTTAGTGCCTCTTGAGTTCTCTACACTATACCGGTGAGTATATGCATTTTATCTTCCGGTGTCTTAATTCTGGGAACCAAAGCCTTAGAAATTTCTTTTCTCAAAGAAATGAGGTAGTCTAGTTTGGGACTAAGTGTACATTTCAAGTCCTTTGCTTTATCCTCTATTCTTTCTTTGTCCTTCTCTAATTGCTTGATTTTCTCTTCTTTCTCTGAAATCTTCTTCTGTATCTCCAAAAAAGAATCTGATGTACCTATCAGATTGTCAGCAATATTGTTAATTGTATCTTGTGCTTTGTTGATTTCCATGTCTAGATCTTCTATTAAAATATTTGTTTTACAAGAATCTCTATATAGTTTCTTGAAGTCAAGAATTATCTCTCCAAGTTCCGGTAATAATGTTTCCATTTTCTCCTTATTCTTCTTCACAATTTCCTCAAATAATTTCTCTTTTTCTTTAATCATTCTTTCCTTGAATGTGTCCTTATTTATTTGATCAATAGTCAATATGTTGTCGGTGATGAACTTAGACAATGTGTCTAGTTGACCTAAAGAATCTTTGTTATCTACAATACACTTTGGTGCTATCAGTTTAAGAATGGGAATTGTGTCATCAATAGCCTTATAGGCTTGTGTATTGCACTCTGTGATCTTCTTTATTGAATCCAATAAGACCTCTGTTACATTCGTAGGTCTGAATTCTACCATAGAAGTACCAAATGTTTGTCCAACTATCTTCATAATAGCCATACTACTGGTTGTAGTAATCACCTTGCTTGGTTCGACCTCTGGTAGGTCAGTCTGTGTTTGCATTTCTACAAACAAAGGTTTAGGCTTTTTAGTTTTGGTCGGTGGCACTGTCTCTGTCTAAACTTGTGTCTCAACCTGTACCTATTTTGGTTTTTCCATCTGTATCTCAGAAGGTTTCTCTGAGCTCTCAACAGCCGGTTTCTCAATCTGTGTCTTTGTATGCACTTTTGATTTCTCTGTTTGTACCTTTGTACTGTCCATTTCCAATTCTCCTGACTATTTATCAGTTATATCTACCAATTTCTCTAATGGTTTGTTAGTGGTATCCTCTGTTGTTTGCTCTGTCTGAGTAGGTTTTTCTATGTTTACATTTATAGTTTCATTTACCTCAACAGCATCTACAACTGGTGACTCAGTAGTCACATCTGTCTTCTTGTCCTCAGTGGTTTCTCTGTCAACCACAACATTTACTTCTTGAGTATCTATATTTACAGTGTACAAAACTTCAGACTCAGGATTTATATTCTCTAATGGAGTCTCCATACTCTCAGTAGTCGGTTGACTGTTTGTAGTATCTACCGGTGGAGTATCCGAAGGAGGTGGGGTTAAGTTATCAATTATTTTCAGGCTTGGAGGTCCACCTACCTTACCTTTCCCCTTATCCTTGTCCTTTTGATATACTTTGATAGTCTTTGGTCTAAGTAATTCTTCTTGATTTTCTTTTTCCACAAAGAATATATCCCATGCATCTATTGTTTCCTCAGAGACTTCATTTACTCTACCTGCCATTAGTGCTACATGCCGGTGAGCAGTAGAGAATATTGTCCAATTTGCTTCACTGATTAGTTTATCTATTTCATCAGGTGAGTTGACTGGATGTACTGCAAGTAATTTTTCAATTTTAATTTTCTTGTCTAGCTCAATGATGGCTAACCTTCTAGCTTCTAATCTTCTATAAAGATCATTTGGTATTTCATCAACAACTTCCATCAAAAATTTCTTATATATATCCAAGTGTAAGATTACACTATTCTCTATGATTTCCTTGTCATCTGCAAATAGTGTGTTGTATATTTTGTTGATGTTTTTCAATTTTCCATCTTTAGTTATTTCGCTCAAGAGTTTATCCAGTGGAGCAATATCTTGTTTTACCTTTATTTTCTTCTTAGGAGTCAACTTCTTTTTCACTAGAGGCCTCACTGCCTGTTGTTTTTGCCTTGTTTTCCTGGGTGTAGGTGAGGGTACTGGTGAGGGTTTTCTTTTACTTTCTACCCTTTTAAATACCTCTGGCATATCACTCTCAGAGGAGGTTCCAACCAGTGAAAGATGAGCTTCCAATTGAAGTCCTTCCAACTCACTTTGCTTTATACCAGTTTGCTTCAAAACATCTTCCTTAATTGCTTTGGCCTGTCGAGTTCCCTTTCTTACTGTTTCTTAGACCTTCTTAACCCTTTTTCTAGACTGAATTCCACTCTCAATTGTTTTAGCATTTCCAAAAACTTTCTTAGTGGGTTCCTTTGGTGCTTCAAGGAGGGCTTTTGCATAAGTTTCAATAATATTGTCATATGTTTCATAGCTCGTTTCAGTTACCCAGATAGTTCCAAGGACAACTACCTCCATCCAGATTTCATCCTTTTTTATTACAAAACAAATTTATTTCTGATACTTGTCCACAATAGCTTGTGACAGTCTTATTTTGGTTTTCATTCGAGCCTTTAACGCTTGAAAGTATTCATTTAAGTTTTTCTCCCAGTTTTCTCCCATGTTGTTTAGTAGATCCAATAGTTGCTTTCCTACCGGTATATCAAAGCCAAAATCTCTTGCACCAATATTGGGTACTTGTTTAGTTATGTACAACATTAGATAAGCAAGCAAATTTCCAAATCTGAATGTTCATTTCTTATCTCCTTTAATCTTCCTCAGATTGTATATCAATTCATCTTTGAGCCATTCACATACATCTATTCTTGCATTATCATTAACCATGTCATAAGCACTTTTAATACATAGGCTAGAAACTGAGTTCAACCTATTTGCATGTGTAGCTTTGTAGCCTAAGATCATACTGATAAATCTCACATTTATGTCCTTTACATCATTTACCCTTAGAGACCTTTTATCGAATGTTGTACCGGTTAGGTTTATCACTGTGTCATTTGAGACCCTCTTTGTTCTGTCAGGTCTGCTACCAGTGGAAGGTAACCCTGTTACTGCCTTAACGGCTTCCTTTGTGATTTTATGAATTGTATCTGACCAAAAGAATTCACCATGAACTCTACTTAGCACAATCCTTATAATATCCTTGGGAAAATCCAGGACACTAAGGATTTCAGTAAAACCTAGGGTTCCCACTATCTTATGTTTCGGCTTGATATTTCCAGATTCATCAAAAATCATAGTGCTATACATGTTTTTGATCTCATCATCACTTAATTCCTCTATATGACAATGTATATACATCCTAGGGTCTTCAGCATATACTGCTCCCTTAGGAATTTGAGAAAATGCACCTATGCTATCATCTTTCTTCGCTATTTCAGGAACCAGTTTGAAAACGGGTCTAGGGCGCTTAATTACTTCAACAAAAGTAGGGTTTGCAATAAATTCAGGAGTGGATGAAGATGTCATGATTATAAATACCTCAATCTGCCTTTAGGAAGAATGCTTTGATGAACTGCTTCACTTTTTCGCTAAGGATGCCTTCGCTCGGGAATTTTTGCACTCTCGAGGTTTGAATGCTCAGTGAATGAAAAAGGAGCCAAAACACTTTCTTTATAATGTTATTTTCTCCAACTACCACATTTAATGCTCATCGGTTAAGTCACAACTTAACTCATCTGCCAGTATAGAAGTAATTTCAACTTCTCACCATAAGCCGAGGGAATAATAGCATGTTTTTCATTTTGTTGCTAAACCCCCAAAGGATTTTCCTTCAGTTAGATGAAGAGTCTCCTGCTGGTGGAATGATACTCTGTTCTACCGGTGGAGGGGTATTCCCTTCAACATTTGGATTTGACTTTCTAATCCATTTTTTTGAGAATTCTTGCTTTACCTCTTCAACCTTTTATTTACCTTTCAAACTAGGACCTTTGTTATTTGCCGGTGGAGACTTGCTTCTACACAATTTTGCAATATGTCCAATTTAGTTACAAGCATAACAAGTCACATTGTTTTTCTGAATAGCTTTCCCATATCCTATGCCGGTATGTGTTCTGCATTGATTAGATAAGTGTCCAAATCTTCCACAAACATAACATCTTACATTCATTCTACAATTTTCTAAGTTATGACCAACTTTGTTGCATTTAGAACATTGACAGGTGGGTGTATTAGTGTTCTGATAATTTCTAGATCTACACTGATTTTCTCTATGACCATACTTGTTACAGTTAAATCATTTCCTATTGAATTTGTAAGCATTAGGTTGTCTTACTGGTTTGCTATGATCATGAGTGTTTGCAGTACCGGAGTCTTCACTAGTTTCAAAGCCAAGGCCTTTTGTATCACCATTAGGTTTCTGATTCTTCAGCATGTCAACAAGTTCTTCCTTTACTTTTCTTGAATTTCTCCTTGTGTTGATTTGCAGCAGTCAGTTCATTCTCCAAGATTCATTTCTGTCTTATGAGTTCAGTTCTATCATTTTGTGTGTGCATTAAATCTGTCTTCAACATATCATTTTCATGACTGAGTCTTGTGTTTTCATTTCCAGCATCATTTAGTCTTCTAACCAAGTCTTTTTTGGTATTTTGGTATGGTTTTGTCATTGATGTCAACACCTACTAACTCTGGCACTTTGGAGAATTAGCAACATTCATCGGCAAGCAAGTGACTTATGCACAGTCACTGGTATATGGTACACTGGCGGGATATAATGTGCACCGGTACTTGGAATAGCATGAAAAACACCTGGTAATGTCAAAGACATCGTTTGGACACCTTGTCTTGGAGTTTTGGTCATTGGCATATTTCGTATTTGCATATTTGCTGTTACCGACAAATAGGTATAGGATATACACCGGCAGGTTTATCTTTTCCAGATCAACATGGCACGCTATGGAGATGTCTCATTATTGTTGTAAACGCATCAAGCCGACATGTTGAATCGGTTATTGTATCGGACATTGTTTTGTTTGTAAATTGATTTTATTGTAATATCCTTTAGAGCCAACCTACTAAAATTGATCTTAGGTTATGATATAAATGTAAGATCTTATTTGTAAGATCATATGTGGAATGCAAAAAAGAATTGTGTGAAGGTATATGCAAGAATAAGTAGAGCTATACACGCAGACATCATTTGAAGGTTGAAGGAAGGTTTTTGTGAAGACAATCAGAACTACACCGGTATTGAATCCAGCATAGAAAGATACTAATTTGAGCAGTACATCCTTATTGGATTTAACCATCCAATTGTAGTCAATGTGACTCATATTTGTGTTTGAGCAGTGAGCTCTAGGTGCTTGGCCTTTCTGCATGTGCAAACCCCATTTGTATACACATACTATCTACAGTAGTATCATCTGATTGTGGGTAAGGTTTCCCACCATGGTTTTTCCCCTTACAGGGTTTCCACGTACAAATATTGGTTTTATGTATTGTGGATGACTTTTTCTTTTTGTTTCATGCATTAGTCTTTACCGGTATTACAATTAACGGATAAAACTGTCTACCAGCATAAAAGACTGGTTTACCGATATTAAGCATTAAGTTGGTAAAGTTGTTTTTGGTTTGAATTTGTTAGACAACTGATTCACCCCCCCCCCCCTCTCAGTTGTCTCTGGGACCTAACAGTCTTCTTCATTCTTCTTTCTGTCTTCAATTTCTTTACAAAATCTCATAGTCATATCTTGCATCTCATTCTTTGTTGTATTGATTTCTTGTCTTAGCTTTTTTACCAAATCATTAAGAGTTTCCTTTTCATCTTCCTCTTTCTGCATCTTCTCACAAAGTTCTCTTCTTTTATTCCTTGCTATAGTGTAATTTTCTTGAAGTGCTTGAATGATATCCTGAGCAGCCTTCAGATCATCCTCAAGTTTGATACTCTTCACCTTTTCTGCATCATAATCTGAAAGAGTTGTTTCTAATTGCTTTCTCAAGTTTTCCATCTCTACCGGTGACAAGATCTTCCTCAAGTTGTTAGGCTTCTAAAAATAGAGGACCAGACTCTGATACCAATTGTTAGGATTCCCAAAGATACTAAGAGGGGGGTGAATTAGTATCTGACCGCTAATAATATTTTCTTAACTTATAACATGAAAAGCATATTAAAACTATGTACTGGTAAACCAGAAATAATGCAGCAAATAAGAATAACAACCACAACATGAAAAACACATCATAACACAATGTTTTAACAAGGAAACCTGGTGTGGGAAAAACCTCGATGGGATTTGTGACCCACAATATTCACTTACTGGCCAATAAGAGAATATTACTTCTACAATAGAGGCATGCACATGCAGGAAGGCCAAGTGCCTAGAGCTCACTGCTCAATTACAAAAGAAGTCACACTAACTTGCAAAAATGGATTATACTAATCCAGTGTTTTGTATTGCTTTAGATTAGCATCTTCTATGCTAGATTCAGTACCGGTTTAAGCTCTACTACATACATAAACCCTTATCCAACAATTCGCATAATAGGTATGCTACCTTCTATCTTTCGCATCATACCCTAACATATATAGTGATCTACAATGATCTCATACATATATGAGTCATATTACAATCCAACATGTCGGCTTACAAAAGATTTTACCATTAATTACAAAATACATTAATACAAAATTGTTGTCGGCCAGGGTGTCGATAATCTTCCTTTTTGGTGTCGGTGTTCTGTATGTCGATGTAGAGTGTCGGTGCTAGTGTTAGTGTCTACCTACTGATATCACATGATTGTAAGGTTGCCATCAATGATAATACCTTCAATCACCTACAATATCTCATTGGAGTGTGCATTTGCCAACAATCAGTTCATATATAATCATTTCCACCACTAGTTCCTTCTCATAAACTCTAATTTGACCTTTATTTAGCTCATCCACTTTGACATTAGCACTTTCCACAATTCTCTATAATCTCTTGTTATAACATCCATATGCATTGCTTTCATTAGAATAACCAAGAAATATGCCTTCATCACATCTAGGATCAAAATTTCCAATGATATCATCTCTCCTGATATAACATTTACTACCAAAGATTCTGAAATACTTAATTGTAGGTGTATTGCCAAACCATAATTCATAAGGTTTCGTATCTGTTTCTCCTTTGATATGAAACATGTTGAATGTATAAATTGTTGTGCTCACTACTTCTCTCCAATAGATGTGAGGTAGACTAGCTTCCATCATCATTGTTCTAGCAGCATCCAAGATAGTTTTGTTTTTCCTTTTGACAACTCCATTCTACTAAGGTGTCTGGGGAGAAGAAAAATGTCTTCTTATACCTTGCTTCTCACAAAAGTTATTAAACTCACCGGATGTGAATTCTCCACAATGATCTGACCTCAAACATTTAATCTTCAATCCTCTCTCAGTTTCCACTTTAGCCTTAAAGATTTTAAACTTTTCAAATACCTCAGATTTCTCCTTTAGAAAAGTAAACCACATCATTCTAGAATAATCATCAATGATTAGCATTAAATATCTTTCACCTTGAAAAATTTTAACTCTAGTAGGACCACACAAATCAGTATGAATAAGATCAAGAGCATCATTAGATTTATCTTGTATACTCCTAAAAGAGGATCTGACATGTTTACCCATTTGGCATTCCTTACATACCGAATTATAGGGCTTCATAATCTTAGGTATATCTCTAAGTGCCTTAGTTGAAATGATCTTCACAATGCAATCAAAATTCATATGACACAACCTTTTATGCCATAGCCAACTCTCATCAATTGTGCAATCAAACATGTCTTCTCACTGGAATTCAAATGAAATATATTACCTTTCATCTGTGTACCAGTTGCAATCTCCAAACCAGATTTGTTAATGATTTTGCATTTTCCATCTTTGAACTGTAACTGAAATCCCTTATCCACCAATTCTCCTACACTCAAAATATTATATCTTCAACCTTCAAAATAATAAACATTGTCAGTATTGTTCTTACCATCCAATGATATAGTTCCTTTTCCTTTGATCGCACATGCTTTGTCATCTCCAAATCTAACCAGACCATCATGAAATTCTTGCAAAGATAGAAACTTCCCTTTATCTCTAGTTATATGATGTGAACAACCACTATCAATTACCCATTCATCCTTGTCTTCAATTTTAGCAGCAAGTTCCTTCTCTTCAATTACATTCTCTTCCAATGTCGGATCATCTTCCTTGATAGCCAAAAACACCCATTCTTTCCCATTGTTGGAACCACTAGTAGAGTCCTTTCTCGATTCATCATCAGAATCAGTAATGCCTTCCTCGTCCGCTATGTAGCTTGATTTGTCTCTATTTTTCTTATACTTATACTTGTTCTGATATCTAGGGTTAGGCTTAAAAGATCTTCTAACTCTTTCTTCAAATCTTGAATTCCTTTCAGGACATCTAGATGCAAAATGACCAATCTTATTACATGCAAAACATTTAAAAGGGGTTTTTCCTTCATACTTACTTCCTATCGGTCCTTTAAGTACTCTTCTAGCAAATATGGCTTCAAGTTGCTGAAATTCTTCATCTTCTCTCTTCATATCATCCAATTCCTTTGCATATAAAGCTTTCCAATCTTTCTTACCAATGGATGATGTAGATGCATGAAAAGCAAGTTTAGTCTTCACAACTCCAAAGGTCCAAATTCTTCAAGCTCAAAAGAAGATAATTTCCCAACTAAGGTATCTATGTTGATAGATGTATTAGCCATTGTTCTCAACTCATTAATAGCAGTAGCCTTCATCTTTTAAGCCGGTGGTAAGGCTCTCAAAACTTTAGAAATAATTTCATCTTCGCTGAGAGTTCCACCACAACATTGAATTCCCATAACAATCTCATTTACCCTTTCCATGAATGCAGTAATCCTTTTATCTTCTTCCATCTTCAAGTTTTCATATCTCACCTAATAACCATCAAGTTTAGCAATCTTCAGTGTAGGGTCACCTTCATTAAGATTGTCCAACTTGTCCCATATAGCCTTTCTAGATGATTTGTTGGTTAATCCCATTATTTGTTGATCAAAAAGTGCACACAAGAGGGCTTCTCTTTCTCTAGAATCGTTCTCAAGCTCCTTATCCAGGTTTATCGGAGGAGGATTTCCAGATGTTGTATTATAAGGTGTGACACCATTTTGTGTGATCTCTCAAATCTCCTTGCCAAGACATCTTAGATGAGTCTCCATCTGAATCTTCCATACTAAGTAATTTGTTCCATCAAGCCTAGGAATATCTCTTCGAAAGATAGCTCTAGATGAACTTGAACTGTTAGTCGCCATAGGATCTTCCTCAATTGGTTAAGCTTTCTGCAGAGAGGACCAAAGCTTTGATACCAATTGTTAGACAATTCAAATAACCAGAAGACATCTGAGAGGGGGGGGTGAATCAGTTGTCACAGATTACCGGAATCTTAAGCAATTAAAACTCTAATACCGAAACCCAAAACATTAATATCGGAATGCTTAAACCAAATACCAAAATAGCAGTTAAACCAATTAAGCATAAACAATAATCAGAGAATAAACACCATCCACATGACACCGCGATTTATATGTGGAAAACTCGATAAAGGGAGAAACCACGGTGGGAAGCCTACCCATAGTCAGATAATACTTCTGCAGTAAGTATGTGAATTATAATTGAGGGTCCTGCACTTTCAGGAAGGCCAATAGCTTAGAGTGCATTGCTCATCACAAAAGGAGTCTCACTAAATACATAAGAATCCAGACTACAATCCAGAGAAGTGGTGAACTGCAAAGATAGCATCTCCTATGCCTGACTATAGTTTCGGTTAAGCTCAATACCAGAGGACTAAATCCTCTTACATAAACCCAATTCTATCTCCAATGATCGACCAAATCCTCTTCCTAAATGATATTACATTATTTGCATATTACATATCCATTTCCCATACCATGATCTTGTTAGACACAATGCACCACTGAGAGGGGGAGGGGGTGAATTAGTGGTTCTCAAAACTTTTCCTTATTCTGCTCTCCTTTGTGAGAAATATAGGTTTGTGAATCAAACACAATGCAGACTTACTGGTTAGTGAAGAAAATAACTCAAATGCACACACACAAGGAGACATCACATAACACCAACATATATGAGGAAAACCCAAGATGGGAAAAACCTCGGTGAGCAATGTTGTTGGAGTCTACTGCTCCAATCCAACCTCACAGTAAAACACAGTTACAAAGTTTAGGGCACCAACCCCTACCTGATTTATGGGCTGCAACCCAAAGGAGCACCAACCCCTGACTTTAGGGCACCAACCCAAGGAGCTACAACCCCTGCACCGAGCTACAACTCAGTGTTCACAATAAAAACATCAAATACATAAGTAGTTATCTTGTTACAAGTGAATCTTGCAACCTTTTAAAATTCCTTGCTCAGTAGGTGAGATACTTTCTCTGCTACACCGACTCACTCTTCTGCTGCTCTTCAACTATTGCTTCTCTGCTGATAAGCACTATCAGTTTACCTCTCTTCAGCCTCCTTCACTTCTGCTCTGCCAATATGAACACTACCGGTTCTTTCCTTCAACCGGTTGAAAGCTTCAACCCGGTTCTCTCTCACTTCCACTCTTTTCATAGATGTTCATTGAGCACTTGGCTGATTTATTCTCACTTGCAGAAGTCTTCAACTTCACAATCACACAATATTCCTCTATTCAGTAGCACCACCCAATCTCTTTGGCCTTTTTACTTATAGCCCAAATTTCCCACCAAAATCCAATTCAAAGTTTAGGCAGATAGGGTTTCCTCACCATCTTCGAAGCAAACCAAATCTAATCAGATCTTGCATGATCTAATCTTTCTGACATCTTAATGCACATCTCTTCCATAGTCTCATCTCCTCGATCACACCTTTCATTCCTAGCGATTTGATTTTTACCCTCATAGCTAATCTCTCGGTCAATCACAAAAGATCTTTCATATTGTTTCCTTCATCGCCTCATTATTCTCAATCTCTCTTAGATGGCTCGTAGTTGTCTTCCAGACCTCAAGCCTCAAACCCCTGCAATAGCTCAGTGACATGTGTCATGATTTGGGTGACTTTTCATTAAAGTTGACCAACCCTACAACAACCCTGTCGTTGTACATTCTATATTTATCCAAACACGGGTTTGCCATGTTGACTCCATGTCGACTATTTGCCAGCTTGGCACTTCAAGTTGGTCCAAGTAAGATCATCGACCAACCACCCTACCGATTCCTTACTTCTATCGGTTTGCTAACCCTTTCGGTCTCAACCATTTTACCAGTTACCTTATCATGTCTGCTCTCATCTTGATGTGTCGATGGAACTCTCAAACATGTCTCCAGGCTGGTAAGTCCTAAGTATGCTCATTCCCACAATGGGGAGGTCTTCTACAACTGCACCTTGCTTATATAACCGATAGACTTACATACCAGTTACCACTCTTGATGACACCATGTCATCATTCTTCTCAAGGCTCCATCTTCTTTTAGTCAGTTTACATTCCTATGTTTGCATCTACTCAGCCTTGCCTTTTCCCTGATTAGCTTTGACCATATCACAACTGGTTTGTCAAGATGACAAACACTTTATACTTCCTTTGTACTAGCATCATGCCTTCTCTTCTGGTTTGGTGCATAACCCTAATCTCATGCACTTAGGGCATTCCTTCAATTCACCAGTAGATTCGGTGTAATCCTTCAAGTGTTTGCCTTTACCTCTTCACTCTTATCTCTCCAAACTATGATGCACTCAATGCATAATAGGAGATAAGCTCCACTTGCTTGATGAGGTAATCACCTTGTCTTCTACATCCTGCAAAGCTCTTCAAGTGGTCTGATGTGAGCACATTTACTGTCAGTCATTGCTTCGCATGATGACTGCTTCTTCACCCGGTGGGAGTCCTGATGTTCTCTTTCAGTGTTCAGATAACCTTCTACCTCTTCATCACAAGCAACTGCTCAAAACACTTCTCCATCTCATCACACAAGTCAGGCGCTAATTTATGTATTGATGACCTTTGTGATCATCTTCTTTACCTTTACCGGTGTTCTGCAACACAAGGTGATATCCAAGCTATCACATATTGTACTCCTTCATATCAGTGTTGCACATACATCTCATCTACCAGTGATTATCCCATACCGGTTGACATCAATGACAACACAATGCCAACAGATCTAATCTACAATGAGATCTTACATCTATATATACAAACCATCGACCATAAACAATCAAGTCGGCCACCAAATAATAAACCAATTACATAATTACAAAACATGTCGGCCTTAGACCAAACAAATAATATCCAACACATAATACATCCTGGAAACACATCGAGAGGTCCAATCCACACGTTACATTAAATCGGTCCATAACCTAGACCAACCGAGACCCAATATAGGTCCACACGCTAAAGCAATAATCTTCATCCACCAAGTCTCGAACATGATCACCATCAGTACCCTGAAACTCCACTAGAAATTGCACCAACACCACATATGCATATCATCAAAGATATTCATCAAAAAGCTTTGTCAGTGAAACCCTCATCGGAACCACAAGCCAAGCTTCCAAGCAAATAGGATAGCATCCAATCACCAGACTAAAACCAACTTACTGAATATGAACATGAGTATCATGAACAAGACAATTCCATAACTAAACTATATCGGAGCCTACCAGATCATGCCAAATCCAAACCAACCAAAAACCACTCAACCTATTGAGACTAGAAGGGTGTCGGTAAAGCATCCAAATAGCTAGTGTTGACATAAATGACAAATCATCAATGCAACACATAATCAATTCCACCAAATAGCCAACAACAACATGGTATATTTGAACATTGTTGACCTGAGTATAACTTACATGGATTTTGATATTGCAAGCTGACACAAGCGTAAAATAGACAAGATTTAATCTTCATCCTATACAAATTTGAAATGTCCTCGATGATGTGTCTTGATCACATCTTAAGACATATTGGCATAGTAATAAGGTTTCACTCACAAATAACATACTAAGAAAATATCAAACTCCTTCCTTGTGTCTCTAGTCTTGAAGACATCCTTGAGTTGCTTAGGAGTTATGATCACAAAAATAAAAAACTATCATAGGTAACATGCATGCTACCCCGTGTATTTATCAGATAAAACATCTTGCAAATGTATCCTTGTTTTCATTGTAGAAATCAATTTGTGCATCCAATTTTGGTATTGATGTTTACCATTGATAGTCATGATCTGCATTTGCATTTAGTAGCTTATGTTTGTGTGTTTGATTGTCTGTTTTCCTAGCCCAAAAGGTGAGTTGCTCTTAGTGAAGTCAATATTATTTGCCCCCATCCTTAGACATTTCTTTTGATAATGGATATGTATACTGATCACCAAGCCATGGTGAGATATGATGCGGATAACTTTTTTGGATAATCAAGGATAGTGACTACGCTAAGTGTGTCCAAGATTGTGATGCATTTTTTAAACTTTTGGTGAATATTTGTCGATGGCTTATATTATTAAATGGATGAAAAAGATATGATACATGTCCTAATAGATATAAGAGTCGATCTATCACAAATAGCACCTATTGCCAGGTTTTCACTATTTGTTTTTATTGCACTTTTTTTTTTTTATGATTTTTTGATTTTTTGATTTTTTTTGTATTTTAATCTTATTCGTGCATTGAATAACTCATGTATAGAACCTCTTGAGATTAATTTTGTTGATAGGTTCATCAAAAATGTCCCCTTCTGATTTAGACAACTGACATGCCCTTGATCCATAGGTTGATATGATGACAAAAGGACCTAGCCAATTTGGTTCAAACTTGTCATTCTTTTCCCAATCCTGTTGATTGCGGGGATTTTCCTTTAGTACCAAGTCATCGATTTGAAACTCCCTTGGCTTTACTTTGTGATTGTATCTCTTGCACATGCATTGTTGATATGCTTTGAGGTGATCATAAGCATGTTGTTGGCACTCATCTAGCAGCTCTAACTCTTGCAGTCTTTTTACCCAATATTCCTCATCCAGATTGAGTCCCTTTAGTGATACTCTGAGTAATGGAATCTCGACCTCAATAGGTAGAATAGCCTCTGATCCATACACAAGTGAGTAGGGTGTAGCTCATGTAGGTAGATTCTAGTTTTGTAGGCCCATAATATTGGGTTGAGTTGGACATGCCAATTACGACCAGCCTCGTTTACTATTTTCTTGAGGATTTTTAGGATGGTTTTATTTGAGGCCTCTGCTTGGCCATTCCCTTGTGGATAATAAGGTGTGAAGAAATGAGTTGGATATGGAATAGTTTGCATGGTTCTTTTACATATTGATTCTTTAATGGTCTTCCATTATCAATGATAATGGAACTAGGAATGTCATACTGACAAATGAGATAATTCAGGATAAAAGAGGATATTTGCTTGTCGGTAACCGTAGTCGGGTTAGTGCAGGATCAAGGGATCCAAAAAGTGGTGATGTGAAAAAAATAGTCTTCCTCACTCGCCTAAAAATGCGAAAATCCTTGTTGACTTTTTGCTAGGCCTGGGTGTCAGTACACCTTGGCCTGGTAATTACCTATGCAAATCGGATATCCGATTGTTATTTGTAATTTTAATTTAAAAAATATATTATATGTTACATATTATATAATATATAATATATTATTATATTATATAATATATATAATGTAATAATATATTATATAATATATTATTACATTATATATATTATATAATACGTATTATATAATATATTATTATATTATATTATATTATAATATAATAATATATTATATAATACAATATTATATTATATGTAATATGATATAATATTATATAATATATAATATGATATAATATATAATATGATATAATATATAATATGATATAATATATAATATTGTATTATATTATATATTATAATATATAATATAATACAATATGTATTATATAATATAATAATATATTATTATATTATATAATACGTATTGTATTATATTATATATATTATAATATATAATATAATACAATATTATATTATATTATATAATATATAATATAATATAATATTATATTATATTATATTATATTATATATTATAATATATATAATATAGTACAATACGTATTATATAATATAATAATATATTATATAATATATTATTATATTATATGTGTTATTTAAAATTAATTTAAGTATAGAAATCGGATATCCACTTTTCTGAGACTTTTATATTTCGATAGTGACAGTCCCGTGAGTTATTTTTAACTCACGGGTCGTGTGACCTCATCAAAATCCGATATCCACTCCATCCAATATCCGGTGTTTTGACAAAAAATTGCTAAAAAATAGATTTAGAGGTAAGAATTTTATCGTTTTGAATCATTTTCATTCATTTTTTGTATTTTTTGTTAATGTTTATTTGATTTTTCATTGAAAATATGGTTTTTTTCATGAAAACTAGGTTTTTTTAAATCAAATACCTAATTGTTTAAATTTGTTAGCTAAATTTAATTGTTTACATTCAATTAGGTTAAAAATGGGGGATAACAATGAAAACACTGACCAACCACAACTGCAACAACCAAACTCTCATTTACCAAACCCCCCCTCAATTCAAGATTTGATTGCATAAAATTTGAATGAATTGAGGGGGATTGCAGAAGCATATCGTAGGATCCCTCATCTAAACCCATTGTATGATCCTCTCACGTCAATCATAAAAAGTATGGAAACCATGACTGAGGAGCACGATGGCACCCTTTTGTGGCGAGATTCTATGAAGGAAAAATATGCAGATGGCTTGTCGTATAAGGATATCAAGGATCTTGAGATATCCAAAGCTGAAATCGCCTCATTCTTTGTCAATCCCTGTACTGGTCAGCCCGTAGATCCCAAAAAAATAAAACTTTCTATCAAATGGTGCACAAATGATGGGATTGTGAAATACTTTTGGGATCATTGGTGGATGGTTTTCAACAAACCACCTAACAACAATCTTGATATCCCCTTCTATTTCATAAAAAAATTGTATGTTGAGTTTGTTTTACACAAACATGTGAACTACTTTGACATCCAACCTTTTCAGGGTGTAGGTTTAGGTATGCCCCAAAATAGACCTGGGGCAGTCAAAGTAGTCCAGGGCCCATATGTCCCCCCTCCTTCTGTTGATCCCCAACCTACAGTTTAGCATCCTGATATCATTTGTGAGGCAGCTTCACGGACCATATCGGCTATTCACTCTTTGAGTAGCCTTTTGGTTTCTCAGGTTGCATCAGTAGCTCAGCCTACTCTTGATGGTAGTGGTGCATCCGGTGTCGGTGACATGTCATCCTTGGCTCCACACATATGTGTGCCCCATAGTTGTGTCATGTGTGGGCACGTATGCTTAGGTCCACTTGGACAGCCCGTTGATCCTCATGTGGACAGTGCAGATTATGAGGTGAATGAGATGCATGATGCACCAAATATTATTACACAGACTGGAGTATACCCTGGGGAGTCCTCACATGCTAGAGGCGAGGAGGCATCGTCATCATACATTGATGATGTATTGGTAAGATTTGTGTTTTCACAATTCATGTTATATTTTAATTAAATATTTATAAATTAGATAATATTAAGTACTAATTTTTATTTACATGGTCTATTTAACAATTGATGACCGAGGATGAGTTGAGACAGATTCAGGAGGGCACATTGTCGGCCATTTCATTTGGCCTTGATAGCTTGACGGTACATATATTATTGCACTTAGTCGTTTGTGTTTTATTGTACATACATGCTCATCATTTATATTGGTATTAATTAGATTATGTAGTAACTTGCATGTATATCTTATTTTACTCTTGTAGGGCACAAGCAGCACGAGTGCGGGGCAGTGTGATTTAGGATCTGGTAGTGCAGTTGAAGACAAGGGAAAGGTAATTGAATGCAAATATGATTGAATGAATAGTTTAAATAACTTATAGTGATTATACATGTCTAGACACAGATTGATAGTTTCATATACTTGTTGTGTATATATACAGAGAATTCTTGGCTTCACATCCTTGATGACTACACCCAATATACCTGAAGAAGAAGAAGAAGAAGAAGAGATGCCTCGAGTAGATGTGTGTTTATTTTATTTTTTGATTATTAAATATAATTTGTTATTATCAGTGACAATTATATGCTAACTTGTATCAATATTATGTTTCTGAACATATGTAGGTTGTGTATGAAAATATTCAAAACATACCTCCTCTACCAAAGACATACATCAAGAGTCCTGCAAAGCTGAAGAGAAAATGTGGAGATGAGGTAAACATGAATAGTTCAATTATAGTTCATTTTTATGTTAACTTTTCAAATGTGAATTATATAATATAACTAATATCAATTGTGGTTTGTTTTTCTTGTGCAGGATCCTTCAGAGCCGAGTAGTGCGGCGAAGAGGATCGATTTTGATGATCCATCAGTAGCTTAGGATGTTATAGATAGTTTTGGGATGCTTACATGTCTAGTTGGCATGTATATTTTGTATATGGACATACATTCACGTATTTAGAGATACATTTTGTTTCAATTGGCGTTTATGCCATATTTGTGTATGGACATACATTTGTAATCATTTGACATTTTTATATATACAGAAGTTGATATTCGATCATATAAATTGTTGCTCATCTGTGCGTGGTGTTATCATGGAAATCTTTAATCTTCATTCCAATAATTAACAATGGTTAATAATGGCTATTTAATGAACAATACAATTCATTTCATTTCATCGTAAGTGTTGTTTTTATAATGAACAATATAATTCATTTAATGAACAATACAATACAATTCATTTAATGAACGATACAATTCATTTAATCAACAATACAATACAATTCATTTAATCAACAATACAATACAATTAATTCAATGAACAATACAATTAATTTAATGAACAATACCCTACGCATGCTCCTATTTTGCCCCCCCCCCACTCGATCGAACGCTCGGGGTCATACCCTACCGGCGTCGTCCCTTGAGCGTCCTAAGTGCTCAAAATTGTCAAACTTTGACGGGCCCTAACTCGGAACCCATGGCACTTGCGAATAATCCGTTTGAACCTACGGGGCCATGAGAGGGGTCCCTACAAAAGCCTATCTCAGTTTTTCAAGTTACCCTACGGTTTTATTAGGGCAGCAATTTTTTGGTTGGCGAAAAAATAGTCAATCTCAATCAATGGAATGTTGTCGCATGGCCGATTTCTCATTCTGCTCGTCACGATGACAAAGCGTCAGCTTTGACATGTCCAGTTAGGCATTATTACCCTATGCATGCTCCTATTTTTCCTCCCCACTCGATTGAACGCTCGGGGTCATACCCTACCCGGCGTCATCCCTTGAACGCCCTAAGTGCTCAAAATTGTCAAACTTTGACAGGCCCTAACTCAGAATCCGTGGCACCTGTGAATGATCTATTTGAACCTACGGGGCCACGAGAGGGGTCCCTACAAAATCCTATCTCAATTTTTCAAGTTACCCTATGGTTTTATTATGGCAGCAATTTTTTGGTTGGCGAAAAAATCATCAGTCTCAATCAATGGAATGTTGTTGTGTGGTCGATTTCTCGTTCTTCTCGTCGCAATGATGAACTGTCAGCTCCAACATGTCCAGTCAGGCATTATTACCCTACGCATGCTCCTATTTTTCCCCCCCACTCGATCGAACGCTCGAGGTCATACCCTACCAGTGTCGTCCCTTGAGCGCCCTAAGTGCTCAAAATTGTCAAACTTTGATGGGCCCTAACTCGGAATCTGTGGCACGTGCAAATGATCCATTTGAACCTACGGGACCATGAGAGGGGTCCCTACAAAAGTCTATCTCAATTTTTCAAGTTGCCCTACGGTTTTATTAGGGCAGCAATTTTTCGATTGGCAAAAAAATCGTCAGTCTCAATCAATGGAATGTTGTCGCATGGCCGATTTCTCGTTCTGCTTATCGCGATGACGAACCGTCGGCTCCGACATGTCCAGTTAGGAATTATTACCCTACGCATGCTCCTATTTTTCCCCCCCACTCGATCGAACGCTCGGGGTCATACCCTACCGGCATCGTCCCTTGAGCGCCCTAAGTGCTCAAAATTGTCAAACTTTGATGAGCCCTAACTCAAAATTCTTGCACCTGCGAATGATTTTTTTGAACCTACGGGGCCATGAGAGGGGTCCCTACAAAAGCCTATCTCGGTTTTTCAAGTTTCCCTACGGTTTTATTAGGGCAGCAATTTTTCGGTTGGCGAAAAAATTGGCAATCTCAATTAATGGAATGTTGTCGCGTGGCCGATTTCTCATTATGCTCGTCGCAATGACAAACCATCGGCTCCAACATGTCTAGTTAGGCATTATTACCCTACACATGCTCCTTCCCCCCCCCCCACTCAATTGAATGCTCAGGGTCATACCCTACTAGTGTCGTCCCTTTAGCGCCCTAAGTGCTCAAAATTGTCAAACTTTGACGGGCCCTAACTCAGAATCCGTGGCGCCTATGAATGATCTGTTTGAACCTACGGGGCCATGAGAGGGGTCCCTATAAAATCCTATCTCGGTTTTTCAAGTTTCCCTACGGTTTTATTAGGCCAGCAATTTTTCGGTTGCCGAAAAAATCGTTAGTCTCAATCAATGGAATGTTGTCGCGTGGCCGATTTCTCATTCTGCTCGTCGCAATGGTGAACCATCAGCTCTGACATGTCCAGTTAGGAATTATTACCCTACGCATGCTCCTATTTTGCCCCCCCACTTGATCGAACGCTCGGGGTCATACCCTAGCGGCGTCGTCCCTTGAGCGCCCTAAGTGCTCAAAATTGTCAAACTTTGACAGGCCCTAACTCAGAATTCGTGGCACCTGTGAACTATCTGTTTGAACCTATGGGGCCACGAGAGGGGTCCCTACAAAAGCCTATCTCAATTTTTCAATTTTCCCTACGGTTTTATTAGGGCAGCAATTTTTCGGTTGGCGAAAAAATCGTCAGTCTCACTCAATGGAATGTTGTCGTGTGGCCGATTTCTCGTTCTGCTCATTGCGATGATGAACCGTCGGCTCTGAAATGTCTAGTTAGTCATTATTACCCTATGCATGCTCCTATTTCCCCCCCCCCCCACTCGATCGAACGCTCAGGGTCATACCCTACCGGCATCGTCCCTTGAGCACCCTAAGTGCTCAAAACTGTCAAACTTTGACGGGCCCTAACTTGAAATTTGTGGCACCTACAAATGATTTGTTTGAGCCTACGGGGCCATGAGAGGGGTCCCTACAAAAGCCTATCTCGGTTTTTCAAGTTGTCCTATGGTTTTATTAGGGCAGCAATTTTTTGGTTGGCGAAAAAATCGTCAGTCTCAATCAATAGAATGTTGTCGCATGGCCGATTTCTCATTCTGCTAGTCGCGATGATGAACTGTCAGCTCCAACATGTCTAGCTAGGCATTATTACCCTACGCATGCTCCTATTTTTGCCCCAACCACTCGATCGAAACGCTCAGGGTCATATCCTACCGGCGTCGTCCCTTGAGCGCCCTAAGTGCTCAAAATTGTCAAACTTTGATAGGCCCTAACTCAGAATCTATGGCACCTATGAACAATCTGTTTGAACCTACGGGGTCATGAGAGGGGTCCCTACAAAAGCCTATCTCGGTTTTTTAAGTTGCCCTACGGTTTTATTAGGGCAGCAATTTTTCGATTGGCGAAAAAATCGTCAGTCTCACTCAATGGAATGTTGTCGCGTGGCCGATTTCTCGTTATGCTCATCACGATGACGAACCGTCAGCTCTGACATGTCCAGTTAGGCATTATTACCCTACGCATTCTCCTATTTTTCCCCCTCCCCACTCGATCAAACGCTCGAGGTCATACCCTACCGACGTCGTCCCTTGAGCGCTAAAATTTTATATAAACAAGCATTGCACTGTACACACATAATGATCATGAATATTTCCATGTATTTTATACACATAATTACCATTACACTTGCATGTGACATCCATGAAGGGATATGCAAACATGATTTTTTTTTTCATGGACATTGTATATCATCAATATTTCCAAGCATTACACTATAGACACATAATGATCATGAATATTTCCATGTATTGTATACACATAATTTTCTCATGGACATTGTATATCATCATAACAATGTTACAACAATTCACATCCATATACAAATACAAAATCCCACTTCATCTGCATCAGACATCCTCATGTCCTAAGAGAAAAGCTTGCATACAGCAATGTCTGTATATAAATGAAGACCAATACAAATTAGTTTGGCAAATTATAAATAGATCATTTCAAACATTTTTAAGACGCACAAGATTGTATAATTACGAAACATACTAGTTTCTCTACAAAGTATACAAGCATAACTTTGAAGAAAGATGCATGTTGATTAAAGCCCTTCTCACTGCATTTCTCTGCATGGTTGAAGATGATGATAGATATGGTTATTTCTAAATAGCAATACATTCACTTGACTTAATGTTTATGCACAAAATTTTATCTCATTAATGCACAAAAGAATATGTACCATCACCAAGAGAGGGTCTTGTCAATGGCGAATGATCTAGCATGAACCTGTATATCATCAAAAATTATAATGTGATGTACTATTGTATATCATCAATAAAGACCTACATGAGCATAAAGGTTTTGCAATAATTTTATCATCAAAAATTGTCAGATAGTGTTCTCTAATTACAAAAATTGTAAAGCTCGTCAAATGCATGATAATAAGTCATGTTGCAAAAATATGTCCCTTCCAATTATATCGTGTACCCGCTATGTGCATGCAAAAACCATGTTGCCAAAAAAAAATGTTCATCAATAGACCTGCATTTTCAACACATCCTTAATATACACGTAACAAAATTGATCATTAAGGTTTAATGATCATTGTTCGAAATGAAATGCATGATAAACAAAATAAGGCACCATTAAAGACCTACTACTCAAGTGTGCCTGAAGGGTCATCTCTTTGTTTAAGAGTATCCAATATTGCTTCATGATTAGCAGTAGTCACTGTCCATAGCTCTTTGGTCTTCGTTTTTGCTTGATGATTCAACAACTTGACATTTGTAGCTATAATAAGGTGTGAATACATTATAATGGTTTTGTGTCTCTCATAGTCTTCAAATGCAGGTATGCCATTCTTTCTAATCATGTATGTTCGCAACCAAGTTCCCACAACTACAACTGAACCTATAGGATATGTGAACCCGTCATCATCTGTCACTGGTTGTGTTAGCTTTTGTTTTCCCTATACACATCGTGCCAACCAATATTCTGATCTCTCTTCATTCCCTTGCGGTGCAACAACTACAAAAACATGTCCTAGTTGTACAAGATCTGATAGATGATCATACTCAAGTGAACTTTCCATGTCATCATTTGACAAGGATATTGTTTGAGATAAAGGAGTTAGATAGTGGGGAACCCACGTATCAACCCACTCACTTGACTCGCACTGATCCCAATCACACCGAACACAACTCTGACAAAAATAAGCCAACGCTTGTGTCCAAATGGTCCATGTACTTGCATCTGAGAAATGAATGCATTTTTGAAGAATCTTTAATTGTTTGACAATCCAATCTATCTCCCACTGTTCCCTCCTCAACCAACCAAAATAATCTGCTCACCCCTGAATCAAGAGTACCTCCATGTGACAATGTTCAACTACACCAATCAACAATAGAAAGTGCATCAGAGAAATTTGCACCTAAAATCCTCAATTGCTCCTTAACTAGAGCTCTCTTCAAACATGCACCTGCTCCATCATGCTCTCCCTTCCCATGCCCTGCCTCAAAAAAACACCAAATATGAGGTTTATGCCTCTCCACATGCATTCTACTCAAACAATAAAACATACGGGCATTCTTGAATTGACCCGTACATTTATTTGACCATATTATATGTTGGTCAATTGCAATATCTTTCTCATGCAAGAACTCAAAAAAATTCTCGAAAGAATGTTGCATATACTCGGAGGAGTGTGATCTATCATCACTCATATAAAAATGATACTCCCTGATTATCTTCCTGTCCTCTTTTGTACTATCAGGAGCATGTCTATATGTAATGTGAACAAAAATAGCAATTTGGACTAAATTGTAGTACTGAAACTGTACCTCATTTTGTGGTTGCAATGTATAGTTCTCTGCAAAATCAACCACCGATACAATAGTGCCAATCGAGAAAGAGTTCTTACACATCCTAAACTGTTGATCCAACCACTAAGACCTATGGGTGTGCCTTGCATACTTGTAGAAAAGATTTTCCCTAAAATCCAAAATAAAATCAGCAATACTCACTTCTCTTGAGACTAATTCGCATCTAGAACCTTCACCTCCACTCTTCAAAGTATATTTCACTATCTCATATCTTTTTTTCTCAACATAATTATTTCCAAACTCGTGTTTGCCTCCCTCATGAAAACATGAAACAAACTTTGACAACCCACCGCATTCTGAGCACTTCTCATTCAAACAATCGTTTCTATAGAAATAGCAACCATCATCTCTAGGGCATAAAAATAGATCTCGCAAGTCTCTTGATGATCTCGGAAATAGCATTGCACCACACTCCTGCAACATCTCATTAGTATGCATCGTAGAATGAATATGATAGTTCATGGTACATTGAAAACTCTACATGGTACTTGCAACAACAGGTATTGTGAATCTTAAGAGGAACACAATAAAATGGTTTCAAAGATTCAAAGGCCCTTTGTGATATTTGCAAAGTTGGATGTAATTCACAAAAAAAAATTGTACAACATTGTTTGGCTTGATTCCAAGAAATGTTTGGGATGCGGTGTGCGGTCTCGGTTGTCGATTCTTAATTTCAAAACGTCCTTTACATTGGGTGACACTCTAGAATTAGAGTGCCAAAATTGTTGAATCTCTTCCTTCACATTGTCAGTCAACTTTCTATCAACACGTGGAAGCCTCCCACCAAATGCCCATGTATCTTGTTGAAGTGGATCGTCAAGTCTTTGTCTTCGTGCAAGTGCTCTATCCAAAGTTTTTACGGTTTATCTTAAAATCAACATAAGTTTGTCTCATTTGACGAGCCTTCCTTTAATTGATGGCTTACTAAGGAGGTTGTAATCACTCTTCGAGAGGCTCTCTTATCTCTTTCTTTGGTATTCTTTCCAATAGAATTGAGAGCATCAAATAGATTTTTTGCAATAATAGAATTTCTCTCCATCTTCTTGTTCATACGAATCTTCAATTTGTTTAGCAATGGTCTCATCTTTATCATCTTTAGCAATTGAACAAAGAGTTGGTAGTGCTCGGTCAATGTCTTATTGCTAAAATTTTGGGTTGAAAAGTTGTGTAGCCCACAACCGAATGGTTCTTGTTGACCTCTTGCCTTCAAGATTCGCAATAATGTTCTCATCGATTTCAAATAACCATTTTGGGGTTCTTGAAGGTCTTGGATTTGGAATTTGTCTTTCATCCATGAGAGGTTCTTCATTTCTAAAGTAATTAGGTGTTTACATATGGTTCACTTGGTTGAGCAATCCACCTTCATGTTAAAGTTTTCCACATTTTCACCTCCTATGTCAAAATTTTCCACATGTTGAGCATTTTCATTATCACTTTTCAACATTTTCAAAATTTTCAATATTTTCACTTTCAAAATCTACATTTTCATTTTCAATAACTTGTGGCACATTTTCAAATTCAATTTCCTCTTCAATTGAGGGTAACATTAGCAATATTTTACATACCTTGTCTTCTCCTCCTATGACATTCTCTATCTCTTTCTCTATACACTTCAATTTGGTCATTTGAAAGTTTTCTTTTGCGTTTAGACTTCCGATGACTACTACTCCCCATTTCCCTCCACACATGCTCCTTCATGATTGAAAATGTAAGTATTCACTTTAAGAACCTCCCAAAAGGACAAATTTGTCTCTAGCTATCTAAAAACCCGTGATCCTCGACAGAAAACAGAATAGGACCCAGACTGTGGGCCGTTGGAATCTACATAATGGCCCACAAACCCTTTTTTTTTGGTTTTTTTGTACAAAAATCGGATATCGGATATCGGATTTTATCCGATATTCGATTTTAGTTCAAAAAATTGTGGGTCCCCAAAAAAACTCCCATTGCCACCATTTATTTAGCAAACTACCACATTGCAAAAATCCGATATCCGATTAAATCCGATATCGAATTTTATTAGTCATATTTTAGAGAGAGGAGAGAGAGAGAGAGGGAGAGAGAGAGAGAGAGAGAGAGGAGAGAGAGGAGAAGGAGGGAGAGAGAGAGAGAGAGAGAGAGGGGAGAGAGGGGAAGTAGGACGACAATATGACCCCTAACGACATGATTTGGTGTCCTTAAGGGGGTCCTATGGTGTTGTCAGGGGGTCATACGGTGTCCAAAGGGGTCATATGGTGTCTTGGGACACCATAGGACCCCTTAGGACACAATATGACCCAAAGCGACCCAATATGGTGTCATTAGGGGTCATATGGTGTCCTAAGAGGGTAATAAGGGTTCATGGGACACTACATGACCCCTATGGACACCATATGACCCCTAACGACACCATAGGACCCCTTAAGACACTAAATCATGTCGTTAGGGGTCATATTGTGTCCTACAACCTCATAAGATACAATATGACCCCTAACAACATGATTTGGTGTCTTAAGGGGTCATATGGTGTCGTTAGGGGTGATATGGTGTCCATAGGGGTGATATGGTGTCTTGGGGACACCACGAGACCCCTTTAGGACACAATATGACCCCTTTTCCCTATAATATGACCCAAAGCGACCCAATATGGTGTCATTAGGGGTCATATAGTGTCCTAAGAGGTCATAAGGGTTCATGGGACACCATATGACCCCTTAAGATACCATATGACCCCCTAACGACACCATAGGACCCCTTAAGACACCAAATCATGTCATTAGTGGTCATATTGTGTCCTACGCACCCCGTAAGACACAATATGACCCCTAACGACATGATTTGGTGTCTTAAGGGGTCCTATGGTGTCGTGAGGGGTGATATGGTGTTCATAGGGGTCATATGGTGTCTTGGGACACCATAAGACCCCTTAGGACACAAATATAACCCCTTTTCCCTACAATATGACCCAAAAGCGACCCAATATTGTGTCATTAGGGTTCATATGGTGTCCTAAAAGGTCATAAGGGTTCATGGGACACCATATGACCCCTATGGACACCCTATGACCCCTAACGACACCATAGGACCCCTTAAGACACCAAATCATGTCGTTAGGGGGTCATATTGTGTCCTACGACCCCGTAAAGACACAATATGACCCCTAACAAAATGATTTGGTGTCTTATGGTGTTGTTAGGGGGTCATACGGTGTCCATATGGGGTCATATGGTGTCTTGGGACACCATAGGACCCCTTAGGACACAATATGACCCAATAGGCGAGCCCAATATGGTGTCATTAGGGCTCATATGGTGTCCTAAGATGTCATAAGGGTTCATGGGACACCAACATGACCCCTATGGACACCATATGACCCCTAACGACGCCCATAGGACCCCTTAAGACACTAAATCATGTCGTTAGGGGTCATATTGTGTCCCACGACCCCGTAAGACACAATATGACCCCTAACAACATGATTTGGTGTCTTAAGGGGTCCTATGGTGTCGTTAGGGGTCATATAGTGTCCATAGGGGTCATATGGTGTCTTGGGACACCACAAGACCCCGTAGGACACAATATGATCCCTTATGACACAATATGACCCAAAGCGACCCCAATATGGTGTAATTAGGGGTCATATGGTGTCCTAAGAGGTCATAAGGGTTAAAGAGACACCATATGACCCCTTAAGACACCATATGACCCCTAACGACATGATTTGGTGTCTTAAGGGGTCCTATGGTGTCCCAAGACACCATATGACCCCTAACGACACCATAGGACCCCTTAAGACACCAAATTGTGTCGTTAGGGGTCATTACTCTCTCTCTCTCTCTCCTCCTCTCTCTCTCTCTCTCTCTCTCTCTCTCCTCCTCTCTCTCTCTCTCTCTCTCTCTCTCTCTCTCTCTCTCTCTCTCTCTCTCTCTCTCTCTCTCTCTCTCTCTCTCTCTCTCTCTCTCTCTCTCTCTCTCTCTCTCTCTCTCTCTCTATAAAATATGACTAATAAAATCCGATATCCGATTTAATCGGATATAGGATTTCTGTCATGTGGCAGTTTACCAAATAAATGGCGACAATGGAAAATTATTTGGGGACCACAAATTTTTGTAGTCAAATTTTCAAATTTCAAATTTCGGCTCGGGAATGCTTTGGTATTTGGCTTGGAAGTGACAAGCCTCGAAAGTCAACTGAATAAACGTGTTTTTCAGTATTCCTTGATTTTCTAGACTTTACACTGGTGGCTGACGACTTTTTTTGTAACTAAAATTGATAAAACAAAAAGGGTTTTTTAAGGATGTTCCCAGATTTCCAACAATATAAGGCTTGTCTTATTTCGACTTTAATAAATAATTATTTTTTTATTTTCTAATTGAATTCTGACAATAGTCCTGATTGATATATTGATTGAAAAACACTCATAACTTTCAAATAGTATAACATTTTTTGAAACCAAAACATGCGTCACATCCTATGATTTGTCTACTATAGGGAAAAATTTTAAAAATTAAATTTCATAAGGTTTTGACCAAGTTAAGGTGGTCAGATGTAGGAGTTTCTGAATATCTGAAAAGTTGTAGTAAAAAATTCATAAATAATTATTTAATTTATAAAAAATGTGTCACATCCGGACATGAGTCTAATACTTATATTATAAATATTATAAAAAAATATTAAGATTTGATTGTGATTAGGGGTGGTCAGACATACGTCCTACTTATTTTTTTCCTGAAATTTTAGTACCACTGCATTGAAATTTGAAATTTTCATCAAATAGGATTTTTTTTTCCAAAAAACAACTAGTAGCTTAGAAACTACATTCAATTTTCTATATATTCTCTTCTTACATATTTTAAAAATAATGTTCACAACTTATTCAAATTTTCATGTCAAGTTGCATAACTCTGATTTTCTGAAATTTCATTGCCACTTAAGGGCCTATTTTGGCACACCATGATCCTGCACATACCCAGTCAATGGGACGACCTCTATCCACTTTGTAAAATGCTCAGTGGCCATGATGATGAACTTATTTCCATTTGATGAGGGAGGATGAATCTTACCCACTAGGTCGAGTCCCCATTGACAGAATGGCCATGATGTAGTGAACGGTTGCAGCTCTTGTGCTGGTGCATGTATAAGATTTCCATGAATTTGGCATTTCGGACATTTTCTGAAAAAACTGGTATGATTCATTTTCCATGGTCGGCCAATAATATCCCATCCTTAGAATTTTCTTGGATAAAGTAGGACCACTTGAATGTGTGCCACAAATACCTTTGTGAAGTTCATGCAAGGCAGTTTCAGATTCATTACGATCAAGACACTGAATAAGAGTACCATCGAGACCTTGACAGTAAAGTGTGTCAGCGGTTAGGGTATAACAGGCTACTTGACGAATAAAGTTATGTTTCTGATTTCTAGATACATATGGCAAAATGGTATTATCTTTAAGGTAGGCGTAGATATTTTCATAGAGGGGTGAGTCATAACCGACTATGTGACAGATGACTTAGGATTCAAAATTGTAGTAGGCAGGGGAAAACAATTGTTCCACCAAGAATTCATAATGAGTATATTTCTCTGGTATTTGAAGGAGTGAAGCAATGGTTGTCATGGTGTCTGCAGCTTTATTAGCCAACCTTGGGATCTATTCAAATTTGATGTCGACAAAGTATTTCTTGAAGTCATCCACTATTCTCTTATAGGGCATCAACTTGTCGTCCTTTGTTTGATAATAATTATTGACCTGATTAATGACTAATTAGGAGTCTCCAAAGACTTTCAACTCTGTGATCTTCCACTCTATGGCCACTTTGATGCCTGATACTAGAGCTTTGTACTTAGCTATGTTATTTGTGCAAGAAAACGTCAATTTATAAGATCTTGGAATAGTGTGTCCTTTTGGAGTGACGATTAAAATACCTGCACCTAGTCCATGTTGTGTGTATGATCCGTCAAAGTATAAGACCCATGGTTTTATTGCTACTATGAGAATATCTATGTCTAGAAATTCAACATGCATTGGATGATTGTCTTGCAATGGTGCTTCCGCCAGCTGATCTACGATAGCTTGACCTTTGATAGCCTTTATATCTCTGTACTGGATGTCAAACTCATTCAGAATCATTACCCATTTAGCCAGCCTTCATGTGAGAGCGGCCTTGCTGAGAAGATATTTTAATGGGTCAATTTTTGCTACTAGTTTGATTGTGTGAGCTAGCATATAGTGTCGCAACTTTTGGGAAGCAAACACCACAACTAAACAAGATTTTTCAATAAATGTGTAGTTAAGCCTGTATCCATTCAATGTCTTGCTGATGTAGTATATTGCCCTTTTCTTGCCCATTGAATCCTCTTTTGCTAATAATGCTCGTAGTGATACCTTTGTAGGTGATATGTAGAGAATGAGAGGTTTTCCTACTATTGGTGGTACCAAGATAGGTGGATTCATTAGATATTACTTGATTTGGTGGAATGATTTTGCACATCAATCTTCACATCTAAAAGGAACATTCTTATGGAGTAGATGAGTGGTCAGGAGGCATTTGTCAGCTAGTTGAGCAATGAATCTTTGTATGGATTGTAGTTGTCCTTGTAGAGATCTTAATTGACTAATATTTCTAGGAGGTGGCCTCTCCATGATTTCTTGTACCTTTGTGGGGTCCACCTCGATTCCCTTTTTTTATACTATGTATCCTAAGAGTTTGTCGGATGTTACACCGAAAACACACTTTTGGGGATTTAATCGAACATTGAATTGCTCTAGTCACTGAAAGATTTTGTCTAAAATTTCCAAATCTCCTTCTCACGTAAATGATTTAGCTAGTAAGTCATCTACATAGTCCTCCATTAATGTGTCCATTATGTCATGAAATATTATGGCCATTGCTCGTTGATAGGTTGCTCCCACATTCTTCAAGACAAAAGGCATGACATTCCAGTAGTAAGTACCCCATGGACATGTAAATGTTGTTTTATCTTGGTCTTCTGGTGCTATTTTGATTTGATTGTAGCTTGAGGAACTTCCCATGAGTGATAACATAGCATGTCCTACTGTTAGATTTACAATTTTGTCGATGTTGGGTAAAGGAAAGTCATCCTTCGGACAAGCCTTATCGAGGTCTCTAAAATCTATACAAATTCTCATCCTTTTATCTAGTTTAGATACAAGTACAATGTTAGAGATCCATTATGCATAATCTATGGGTCGAATGAATCCTACATCAAGTAGCTTCTTCAGTTCTTCTTTAACCAAGAGTGCGACATGTGGGCTCATTTTTCTCAGTTTTTGTTTGACTGGCTTAGCTCCTGGTGCATGATCAAATCTGGATCTACCCCTGGCATATCTGTATAGGACCAAGCAAAATTAATTTTCTTTTCTTTGAAGAAAGTGGTGAAGTTAGGTCGTTCTTGTTCAATTAATGACTCTGTCAGGTATATGGTCTTTGTTGTTGCTTCAGTGCTGATGTTGATTGATTGAGTTGGTTCAATCAAAATTGGTGATCTCTCCTAATATTGTTCAAGAAGAGTGTCAAGTATCTTATCCTTTGGTGCCTAAAAGAGGTTTTCACCATTGGATACGTCCTTTGTTTTTACTTTTTTATGATCTAATATTGCCATTGAAAGGTTTTCACCATTAGATCATTTTTTTTTTTTTATTCATTTTGTGACTAAGAGACTTGGCACTCTCCTAATTGAGAACTTCGTTATGAGATTTGTTGGTGGAACATGTTTTTGGGTTTACTGAATAAAGGTAATGAACAATGGCTTCATCATCTTGAAAGATAGGGATATTGAGTGGCTCTGTTTATTCCCAATCAATAAGTTTAGGATATATTAATGGTAAGGGATCGTTTGGCGGGTTAAGATCTATGGCAGTGAGGGTTATGATAGATATGTTGTCAAATTTGGCAGTAGTGAAGTCAAGGTCTATGATGATACCCTCCTCACAATCTATCTCACTCTAAACCTGATCATCCTCACTAGAGTCATCGATATGTTGTGATCCAAATTCAAATGGTCTAGCTCCTGAGCTTTGTCTCTCATAGGGTATTGGTGTATATCTTTGGATGATAAGGATCTCTTTCTCATCACAAGATATTTCATCAGAGGAATCCCATTCCCACTCATGTGAGTCGGTCTCGGAACTAGCTTGTATATTGTGGATCTATTCATATAATTTTTGAGTGGCCTCCTCCCTTTTGATAGAAAGCTCTTCTTGTTGGCATTCATACTCTTCTTCTTGTTGTTTGTGGCCTGCTTCTTCTATTGCTTGTTTTTGTATCAATTCTTATGATGATTGTTGATGTCATGTTGATTTTTTATTTGGTTGATGATGTTGTTGTTGATCTTGTGGTTGATTGTGTAGTCCATAGCCTAGGCTAGATTTGTCCTCGGTCTATTGTGAATGAGGTTAAATTGGTTCTATGATACCTTCCTGACGCTTGCCAATAGGACCTTTTCCTTTGTATCCCATTTGTTGCATGATCCTAAATCCATTGCCATATTATTCTATCAGGATTGTGATATCAACAGTTGTTGCTCTATTTTCTTCTTCATCTTTGTATAATCAATTTAGGACATCCTTGTCCTCTGTTTCATCTGCTAGTGTGCCTGCTTGGATGAATGCACCATCAAAAATTTTGATGGGTTCTGAAGATTTTTGCTTTGATTTTGATGGTTGTCCATGAGACCTTGGTGATATGGGTAACTGTGATAGATGTAGGGATTCAAAAGAGTATTCCCCCATGCCTTTGTCTTTCGATTGTATCTTTTTTCCAACATCTATGGATAAAGACTTGAGTTGATCCAGATTGCTTGATGATGTGGAAGCAAGAGCTTCCATGTTACGTGGTACTAGGACATTCTGAGTTGCTTTCAGATTGTTGCAATACTGAAAAGGATTTGTGTCTGTTGATATCGTTATTTCTTGCCCATTGTATGGAAACTTGAGACATTGGTGATATGTTGATGGTATTTCTTGCATCTCATGAATCCAAAGATGACCAAAGAGTATGTTATACAATAAGTCTATTATATCCAAGACTTGACAAATGGTATCCTTCTGAATTGGTCCCACTTGAATAGACAACACCACCAATCCTTTTGTTGCTCTTTCTTCATTATCATATGCTTTTATATTTATCTTCTTTTTAGGATCAATAGCTTTTTCTGAGAAGCCCAATGCATGGATAAGTTTTAGAGTACATATATTTAGATCGGCTCCTCCATCTATCAACACATGTTTTATCCGATGTTTATAGACCAAAACTTCGACATGGAATGGGGTATTATGTGGATGATTAAAAGAGACGTCATCATGTTCTGAGAATGATAGGTTATGAGGTGCGGTCAAATTTCCCATCATGGCTTGGAATCGATTAATGTCCAAGTCGTTTGGAACCGTAGTGTCGACAAGATCTCTCTCTAAGATATCCTTGTGTACCAATGAAATTTTGAGCAGCTCTAGTATGGATATCTGGGCTAGTGTTTTTTGTAGTTGATCTACCAAATTGTATTGATTTCTAGGAGGTGTTGTTGTTTTGGAAGTGCCCCCTTTCAATATATATTTGGATTGGGCTCTCGTAGCCACATTTGTTGGGATATGTTCTTGTTTGTCTTTGATCTTGATGACATTCACTTGATTATCACATACTGATATGTGATTGATGGTATTATCATAAAGAGGGTTTATGCGGGCCCCCCCTTTGTTGTTTGATGCTCCTCCCTTTTCATAATTGGGGAGGGGATTCTTGAATGCTTCATGATCATTGTTGGTTTTTGTTAGAAAGTTCTGATACTAAAGGAAAACTGAGAGGGGGGGTGAATCAATTTTCCACAAGTTTATCAGTTAAAGCAAATTATAAAACTTTTACCAGAGAAAGATAAGAACATAACAGTGAAAGATAAAACATGAAAGCACAGTACACACAACACCAATATTTTGACATGGAAAACCCAGTAAAGGGAAAACCCATGGTGGGAAACCCTACCTGCAGTCAGATAATACTTCTATGGCAGTATGTAAAATAATTACAATGGGGATTGCACTTGCAATCAGGCCAACCGCCTAGAGCTCACTGCTCATCACAAAATGAAGTCTCACTAACTTACATAAACATCAGACTACAATCCATAGAAAATGAACTATGAGAGTAGCATCTCTAATGCTTGATAGAGTTTTGGTTAAGCACGGATGTATGCCTTGCAACACCAAATCCTTCACAACTTTCGCTGAATGATCTAACCTTGTTTGCACATAAACCTTTCTTTGATAATTTAGACATAACCATACCATACCAAATTAAATGAATAAGACACCTATAAATACAGACCATCAAGCTTGATAACAAGGTTAGCTAAACCCTAAACCCATAAACTTATAATTACAAAAATTACATCACACAATACCACCGAACCAATATTATGATTTAAATTACATAGAATGGACCTAATTCAAATTCCCAAACAATTATATCCGTCAGAAATCAAGCTAAGACCAATATCCACACGTTTCACCAACTGCTAGAAACCCTCAATGAAATAACACAGAATAACCAATCGGATCCAAACAGGACCACCAAATTATCACGCCAGCCAATATGAATCCACCAAACAATTAGGACACGATCAAAGAACACCTTCAGCACATTAGGAACCATTATAGTAAGCTGGACCAAAAACACTTAACCAATTCAACAAATATCTCCAACTGGTACCGAGAATATCAACCGGGAACATAAATGATAGCTTCTGGAACACCAAATCATGAACCAACTAAATATGACAAGCATGTAACCATCCTGAATAACCATCCAAAACCAAATCCAAGGATCTGATCATACCGGATCAGAATCAGCCAAAACCAAGTCCAACCGAGACCAGGAACCAACCAGGAAAGAACCATATCCAACCGGAGTACAGTGTTGACATCAATGGTAACACATAATCAATATTGGCAATAGTTTTATGGTCATCTACTGTTATGTCATCCTTGTCTAGTAAATCTTGGACCAAGTTTTTCAACCTTAGGCAATCATTTGTGCGATGCCCTTTGTTTTTCATGATACTCGCAGTAGTGCGTGTTATTCCACCATGAAGGTTTGACTTGTGGTTCAAAATCTCTTGTTTTTGGAAATGTAATGAGTTTATTTGCTAATAACTCTTGAAATGTTGATTCAAGAGATTGTCCCAAAGGTGTGAACTTCCTTCGATATGGTGCAGGTTTGGCGTTATTGTTGTTCCCTTGATAGTTATTCCCTTGATAGTTGGTCCCTTGATAGTTGGTTCCTTGATTATTGGTTCCTTGGTTTTTGTTTCCTTGATAGTTGTTTGGTGGTGTAGTACCTGATAAGTTTAGCACTAGTTGTTTTGATTTAACATGGTTAGCGTCAACTACACCATCATTGATGACATGTTTGTTCCTTGTCCAAAATTTGGATTTGTCTGAGTTGTTGTTGTAGTAGTTGTTATAGTTGTTTTTTGATGAACTAGCACCTTCCTTAGAAAATTTAAAAGTTCCCTTTTTTATGAAGGCATCTTCTATCTGGATGCCATTGTCAATCAACTTTTGAAAACTAGGTAGACATTGTAGTTTAAGTTGATAACTCATCTCGTCATTTAGATTGTCTACAAAGATTTCCATCTTCTCATTTTCAGGTACAGTCCGAGGATATCTAGAGACCAATCGTCTCCATCTCTGTAAGAACATAATGAATGGTTAATTGTTCTTTTGTTTTGTGTTGCAAAGGTCAAGCATGGTGACCTCATGTTGAATGTTATAAGAGTATTATGAAACAAACTTGTTCACCAACTCTTCAAATGATCTAATGGGAGGTGTGAGTTTTGAAATTCATTCAATTGTTTGTCCTCATAGGATTCTTGGAAATAACCTCATCATATAGGTGTCATTGTGGGTAAACTCCAAGCTCATCGTGCAAAATTCCCTTACATGATTGCGGGGATCACTTTTACCATTGTATTTGTCATACTTTGGTATTTCAGAGTTTGGTGGGAATGGCGCCATATTTAAACTTCTATCAAATGGATAGGGAAAAATATCCTCTAAAGAGTATCTTGTGGTGGTCCCTTGTTGCATGTCTCGCATTTGTTGTTGAAGTGCTTGTAGTTGTTGTGTAAGTGTAGTAAGGGGATTATTTTCATTGTTGGTATCATGATTTTTGGTATTATCTTGATCATTAGTGTTGTTTTTGTCATTAGTGTTGTCATGATCATTTGTGTTTTCATGGTCGGTGTTGTAAGTGTATGTTCTTGATTTTATCTTTTTTACACTCTCAATATGCTTCGGTTGATCCATGTCAAAATCCTCAAGGATCTTCACACCTTTTCTAGATAGTAGGAGGAAGTATTTTTGTTTGTCTATTTCGATGAGTTTCTCTAGGATTTTTTGTAGGCCAGGGTCTTGTTGGGCCTCTTCGATAATTTCATTCATTATATCATCTTCATCTATATTTAGGTACTTTTCCAATTGTTAGTTTCTCTCTGTCACATGCTTGATTCAGGTTGTTCGTCCCACTCGTTGTTTTCATGGGATCATGTAAAAATCGACATGTTATTGATTTGATTCAATAAGTGATTGGATCTTTGGGTAGATAAGCTAAGTTGATATTTCCTCCTTTGTTGAGGCGTTTTGAGAGAATTTTGACTTTTGTTCGAAGGCATGTGCTTGTAAGGTTTCCTCGTCAAACTCAGTTCCTTTACTGCGTAGATAGATATGAAAGCAATGTAAGAAAGTGCAATGTTTTAGGAAGAGTTCATGGTTTATGTAGAGAAACTTCCTTCTCTTTATGAGTGCCTTTTGACTAGGTTGTCTTCTTTTCAAATTGGTCTTTTGATGGAGATCCTTCCTTCTTAAATGTTGAGGAGTGGTCATACAAGTGATCAAAGTTGATGTTGTTGATAGGTTGATTTGATAACAAATACCTTGTTTGGATACTCAAGCATACTAAGTCAAATAGAGGGTTTGATATGCCCCTATTGATGTGACTAAGTGTGTCAAATGATATAATAAAGTTCCCTAATTTGAAGGATGATATATCCTGATAGCAGAATCTAGATTGATTTGACTAACTTTGAATATCTAGACTAAGTATTTTGATGTTGATATTGGTTAAAATTGTGCAATTTGGATCACCAGTTGATGTTCCTCTAATTTTGTTGGAAGAAACCTGATTTCTGCAAGTTGTAAAGTGATTCTTAACTTTGTTGATATTTTTTCAAGATGTTTGTTTGATATTTGACAAGAACATAGCAAACATACAAGATAACAATAGTAGTTTTGGTCTTAATCTAACATGAAGTGTATGTTCTTTTGAGGATCTTTTCAAATCCTTGATGTTTTCACTGGTTTGGTACATGAAAAACACACCAAGAAGACTCTTTATTCAAGGGTCATAAATAATATCATAGCCCACAGCTCAATACTCCTTTAGCTCAAACAACCATGTCACACCTTAAGGTGCGGCCATTTTTTTGCCTTTTTTTTTCCAAAAGTTGAACCAAAGAGGATTGCTCCTCAATTGGATGGTTTTCTTGGGAGATGTATGGTGAGTGTCTTGGGGGAGGAATCTTCCTCACCCTTGCACTACGATATTACAAATGTTTGGTTATTGACTCAGTGAATCTTTTTAATTCTAAGGGTTTGTAATAAGGGTTTTGTTTGGCGCAGTGAAAGATAAACTCCCTCAAGAGGCTTCCCAACCTTCAAAACAAAGGCTTTTCATATCTCAAGGATACTAGGGGAAGGCTATCAATACACATTGCCATTGGATGAGATTTTCATCTCCATCCACATTTGATTATAGTGGGTTGGTAAACTTGGCTTTAAGTCATTCCCCTCTCACCGACCTTATGGGCTTCTTGGGAGGGCAGGCTTGCTAAAGGTTTTATCTCATTGCAAGAATTAAAATAAAGCATTCAAATACTGATTTTGGCTTTTTGATCACCCAATTAAGGGGAGAGCATATGCCTACCACTTTTAAGACATGGTTTATACTTGTTCTTTTTAGTCCTTCATTGCAATGATTATCTAACTTCTATTTGGAGATGTTGCTCCAACAAACATGGTGTTCATTTTAGTCCCACATAGCAATTGTTTTTTACTTTGAAAGCAAATCTGGTCAACAAAACAAAATCACTTTGCTAATGACAATGTGGTTTGTTCTTTTTAACTTGCACAAAAAGATGTTGATTGTTCCTTTTATCTCTTGCAAAATGAATGTTTGTCTTTGTTCTTTTTAGAGAACACAAAAAGGAAGTGTGGACCTAACTTGCAAAAGGAAGTTTGATTTTGTTGTTCTTTTTACCTCTTTGCAAGAAATAAAATGTGATTCCTTTTAAGCACCAAAAAGAGAAGTGTAATTATTTTTAAGCACTAAATGAAGATGAGGTTGTTTTTACCTTTTGCCAAATTGAAAGTTTGTCTTGTTCTTTTTAAGAGCCCAAATGAAATGTGAACTATCCTTGCAAAAAGAAGTTTGATTTGATGTTCTTTTTTATCTTTGCAAGAAAGAAAAGGTTTTGATTCTTTTTAAAGCCCAAAAGACATACGAGGTTCTTTTTAGTTCCACCAAATACAAAATGGAGTTCTTTTTAGCTTTTGCAAAAGGAAAGTGAATTCTTTTTACTAACTTTGAAATAAAGCAAGTAAAAAACTAAACTAACTCCTTTGGAACCTACAAAACCACTGTTAGACTTGCAAAAAAACTAGTTAGTAGCAATCAATCTTGATGGTGGGCTTCACAAACCTTAATTTCAATCTGTTACAATGTTTTTTTTGTTCTCTGTGTTGAATGTGCTAGAACAGAGAGTGTATGCACCAAAATAGAGTTCAAATGCGCTTCAAAAACTATTATTTGCACTACAAGAAACTACATATGCGGCAAAAGAAATTGTATATGCACCACAAGAAATTGTATATGTTTCCCATTTGGTGGAATTGATTATGTGTTGCATTGGTATTTTGTCATTGATTCCAACACTAGCTATTTGGATGCTTTACCAACACCCTTCTGGTCCCGGCAGGATGAGTGGTTTCTAGTTAACTTGGATCTGGCATGATCCGGTAGGCTCTGGTATAGTCTGATGATGGAATTGTCTTGTTCATGATACTCATGCTCATATTTGGTCATTTGGTTTTGATCTGGATATCAGATGCTATCCTGCTTACTTAGAAGATTGGTTTCTGGTTCCGACGAGGGTTTCGTCGATAGAGCTTTTTGTGGAGATCTTTGATGAATTGCATAAGTGGTGTTGGTGCAGCTTCTGGTGGAGTTTCTGGATTTTTTTGGTGATCATGTTTGAGACTTGGTGGTTGGAGATCATTGTTGAAGCATATGGACCTATATTGGGTCCCGGTTGATCTAGGTTATGAACCGGCTTTAATGTAATGTGTGGATAGGACCTATTGATGTATTTTTGGGATCTCTTATGTGTTGATATTATTTGTTTGGTCTAAGGCTGACATGGTTTGTAATTATGTAATCAGTTTATTGTCTGATGGCCGACCTCATTGTTTATGATCGAGGGTTTTGTATAAATAGATGTAAGATCTCATTGTAGATCATCATGGTTAATGTCAGAGGTCATGGTCAAGGAATGTAATGTGCAAATAATGTAGTGTCATTTAGGCAGAAGAGTTGGTCGATCATTGGAAATCGAATTGGGTTTATGTAATAGGATTTAGTCCTCTGGTATTGAACGTAACCAGAACTGTACTTAGGCATAGGGGATGTTATCTTTTGCAGTTCAACACTTCTCCAGATTGTAGTCTGGATTTCTATGTAGTCAGTGAGGCTTTTTTTGTGATGAGCAGTGCATTCTAGGTTGTTGGCCTTCCTACAAGTGCAGGCCCCTCAATTGTAATTCACATACTTACTGCAGAAGTATTATCTAACTGTGGGTAGGCTTCCCACCATGGTTTTTCCCTTTACTAGGTTTTCCACTTGCAAATCTTGGTGGACCATGTGGATGGTATTTATTCTATAATTATTGTTTATGCTTAATTGGTTTATCTGCTATTCCGGTATTAATGTTTTGGGTTCCGGTATTAAAGTTTAAATTGCTAAAGGTTCCGATAATTTGTGACAACTGATTTTCCCCCCTCTCTCAATTGTCTTCCGGTTATTTGAATTGTCTAACAGTATATGCGTCAAAAGATAGATTTTATGCACCAAAAGATAGATTATATGCACCAAAATAGAGTTCAAATGCACCAAAATAGTGTCTGTATGCGCCAAAATAATGTATGCATACTCTACAGGAAATTTTATATGCGCTAAAACTTTCTTGGCTTGAACTTGCGAAAAAAATTGTTAGAATGAGTGGGTTGCTCCATGATGGGCACCAGAAATGTATACCTGAAATGAGGGTTAACCAATAAACAACATAAACAAGCAAGTATACCAATGAAACATAACAAAACAAAGATCTAAATGATAAAACAAGTTAATCATCCATCTCCTAAGATTGTTCCATTGTTCTCTATCTCCAAGGATCCTTCAAATCAAGGTGGCTCTCAGCTTGGATGAGCACTTGATCTCTAGGATGACTACCTAAAGAATGAGGGATATGTGATCAAAGATCTAAATTCAAAGCAACTAAGATCTTAGCATGATATTGATATAGAATTAGCTATAATATGGTGCAAGATGAAGAGATTAGTATGATATTTAAGCTAGCATGAAGATGATATATTACTAACATGATATGCTAAACATGAGTTATTCTAAGATTATAATTCTACTAACTGATCTAATTGCTATTATTAAAGAGAGGCTAAAAATGCTTGATGAAATGAGACTATAACTTAGATGCATGAAGACTTGGAATCTTATAATGAAGGAAATGAAGCCTATTTATAAAACAAATGGGTAGTTGGACCTGGTTAAGATTGAGTAATCTTAACAAGGGTTAGGATTGAATGATCTTAACAAGGGTTAAGATTGAATGATATTCAATCCTTGTGAAATTTTCAACCCAATCTCATGTTGACAAGTGTCACCATGAGATTGCTTGAGAGGAGAGAGAAGAAACATTAAATGTTTGAGTAGACATGGTGGTTAATCCCATGTAGGCAAGGTATAAAGCTATTATCTAGGGATAAATACTTTGTCCAATGGACAAACTCTTGTCTAAAGGTTAGTGTGTTGAGAAGTGAAGTCTTGTAAGAGCAATAAATGCTTTTTGAAGACTTTGGAGGTTAACTTGTTTGAAGGGAGAAAAACCCTTAATGGTTTATATAAGAGCCTTTAATGGTTATTGAAGACTTTTGGGGTTTGAGAAGTGACTTATTTTGCTTAAGAATGTGACAATGTTTAGGCTAGGATTTGATTTAATTAAGTGAGATTTAGGAGGTTCTAGAAGAATGATTAGGATGCAAGTGGATCTTGTAGGAGAATGCAAGTGGGAGAAATTAGGATTTTAAATTAAAATAAAATGATTTATTTCAATTAATGGGTACAACTTGCATCTGTAGGGAAACACGGGTGGGGGGAGAATTTATAAATAAATATTAATTTATTTATATCAGAAGATTAATTTAATTAAATGTAAATCCAATTAAATGTGGAAAGGGGATTTAATTAAATAAATAGGATTTATTCAATTAATAGAAGAAAGGTTAATTAATCAAATATTAAATTTGATTAATAGTTGAATAGAAGAAAGGTGACATTTAATTAATGGTTGGATAAATGATAATTAAACAAATAAATTCATTTAATTAAGCGAACAAAAATAAATGTCTACAACAACAATTTAATTAATCTACTCTAAAATATTTATTTATTTAAATATAATTTTATTTCTACACATAAGGATGAATTATGTATTGCAGTTGTGTCCCGTGTATAAATTTATAAGACCCACAATATGAAATGTTGAACTTTTAAATAACATATTTATCAATGATTAAAGACACTTAACACAGTTTTTCCATAAAAATATATAATTACATACAGCTCAATATATTTTTTTGTCTTTTATCATCTTTACAAAAATTTAATATATATTAATACTTATTTTATCCTAAATTATCATAACCTTGCCAACAACTCAACTTTAATCATAATTTTAAAGTTGTTGAATTAAAAAAACTAAACAAAAGTAGAGTGAATGTTGTGGCATCACTATCCATTTGAACAAAAAGTGAATGATGTCAACATCATCATTATTATCCCTACAAAATGGAATTTTGACTACTTCCCCTCACAAAAAAGATGTGTACAAAACTTTAAACTAAATCAAAATAAAAAGTATTCGTATATACAAAAAAAACAGAAGAAGTCAAACAAGTTACAAATGTTACCCCACTATAAATTTCCCCAGAAAATATCTCTACACACTATAAATATATTATTTTATTACTGATTTTTTTAAATAGAGGCCTCACAGTGTAAATATTTAATGATACACAGTTGCAGGTTTTTCTTCAAATTGGATAGGTTTCAAAATGATTTTAGGTAAACAATGGTGTCAGTTGTATGAAAAATTTCAATCAGCTTCAAATTCTCAACTTAAAAATGATTCATGTAAGTATTCGTCATGTTGTATTGTCAGCTGTGTAAAAGCGATTAATCAATTTCAAACCTACAAATTCAAAATGATCTCGTGTAAACAGTGGGTATATATTATGATACCAGCTGTATTAAAAAATTTAGTCAATTTTAAACTGGCAATTTCAAAATGATCTAGGGGAAAGGATCCAGTGGTTGTGTACCCTAAGTTCGTGTTTCTCAAAATATTACGTGGAAATTTCAAATCACTCTGATTTTTTTACAGCAGCTTACTTGGCAAGTCCCCTACTTATAACTAAGGTTTCAGGGCCACATCATCAAATATGATGCCACATCAGCATGTTTTTTGCCAAGGTGTCTAAAACAGCCCCAAAAAAAAGTGAGACCAATAGGTGTGCAAAAGGGCTGCAAAAAGGCCCCAATACTTGCGCAGCTGATGTGGCATCACATGATTGGTTACTTTCCCCTAGTGTAAACAGTGGACATAATTTATTGTACTGGTCGTAGTAAAGTTTTTAGTCAGATTCAAACCTGCAACATCCATGTGTACATGTGAATCTTTTGACTTTTTGTCCACTTAACTCCAATTAAAATCAAAAAATCAAATCACCCGTGAATTAAACTTATCTTCTTAAAACTACATGTTTTGAAATAATATTTACAATTCTACATCTCTTTGCGCTCTCTAACTAACATCATAACGATAGATCACAGAATGTGATCCGAAACATCGATTAAAAAAAAATACATAAGATCAAAATCAAAAACAACTAAATGATATAATATTTACAGTCAAAGAATGATCTAACTAATTGTCATGCTCCCTTTTCTATTTTGTCTTTATTGGAGGATTGCAGTAAATCTTTTGAGCCATCAACTCAGCCGATATGCAGCAAACTCATCTTAATTTATCTGCAGACAAATTAGGGCATCAGCATTAATGGCGATCAAGATAAGATCTTGCCCGGTGATCTCCAATTGTCACATCGAAGTGACTGAAACAACCCCAAAATGAAATCCAATTTAATTTTTTTGAATTATACAGAGAGTGAGCTACAGCTTGTCAATCTTAATTGTGGTGTACGTCTTTCAAACAAAATGAATTTACTTCCCTGCTTAGAACTGATAATTCAATTTAATTTAAGTATTTATAAATAAATATTTTAGAAATAAGAGGTTTGATTGAAGATATATATATGAGGGTTCAATTATGTAGTCTTTTAAGTGAATTATAAATTGTTTAGTTGAATTTTGTTATAAAGTATTAGTATTTGACATTTTAGAGAAAATACATTTTATTTATCAATAAGAGTTTGAGTTTAGAATTTAAATAAATAAAATAAGATATTTAGTTTATATTGAATAATATAGAGTTAGATTTAATTAGGTCTTTTGAATTGATTAATTTTTAAAATTAACATACTTATATTTTAAAAAATATGTGTAAAACAAGTAGATGTATATCAAATTTTTTAAAAAAAATTGAAGGAAAGAAAATAATCTATCTAGCACACTTATTTGCTCTTTTTCTTAAAAAACCAACCCCATAAAAATAAAATAAAAAATGTATATTCCAAATAATTAGATAAATGGTAAAAAAAAAAAAATTAACTATTTTTAAAAGCAATGCTTTTGCATTGCACTTTTTTCTTTAAAAGCTTTCAAATCTTAGAAAAAAGGGAATGTGTTTGCATTAGACTTGTTGGCATTGTAGAGTTACACATATTGGGTAATATAAAATTAAGACATCTCATGTGAATATGAGAATTGGTTAGATACATATTTTTCGTTTAGATCATTTTTTATTTTTTTAAATGATTTCTTATATAAGGCATGTGTTCATATGGTTTGTTGGTTTTATTCTTATCATTGATTTTATGCAATCACATAATCATCTTTTTGTAATATTTGGATAAACAATTATATTTTGAATTTGCATGCACTCGTAAGACATTTTATTGCAGTAGTTTTACCTTGTTTCTCAACAAATGTCACTAGATTTTTTTTTTAGTCTCCTTGATCTATGCAAAAGGTAAACATTCTAAATGCTATTTGTTCTAAATGAATTAAAGAACTAGTCCTTAAATTCATTACCTCGGCATGCACTTTAACTATTTTGCAGTTCTAGTTGACTCATAATAGCTAGATGAAGGAACAAGAGGAAGCCCAAAATTTGAATTTTTCTTTAAAAAATTTGGGATAATTTTTGCAATCATGCATCTTACAAGAATCATTTGTGTAGTTGTGGATTTGACCATAGATGGGGAATAGAAAAAAATGATGATCGAGTATAGACCTAGAAAAGAGTGTAAATGAGTTAGGGTATGATTAAGTTGTTTCTCAATTTACACACTAAATGCATTATTTTGCATGCTATTCCGTATGGATCAAAGTCAGTCCAAAACAACGAAAGAAAGTGCAAGGTTTGCAATTTATATCATTACAATCTTAATAGGAGGTGTTAATATTAATGGAAGGTGCTCTAAAATATCATGTGAACCGCTTGTACTTTTTAAAGAAAAGGCACATATTGCACTTTTGATTTTATTTTAAATATTCATAAGAACAACTCAATTGAAAAGATTATTGTTTCTAATTTCAATAGAATAATCTATAAATTATATTTACTGGGCTAGGTTGAATCCTTCTAATGATCTTTTTCATGAGAATGTGGACATCTTGAATTTACTTGATATTAAACCATATAATGGGATCTTCACTTGGAACAATCATCGATGTGGAGATGAAGCCATTTTTGAAAGGTTGGATAGGTTTCTTGTTTCCTGTTATTGGGTTGGTGGTAGCTTGAGTACTTCTTCTGAAGTTCTTGATTGGAAGGGCTCAGATCGTTGGCTTATCAAATTCTCATATGTCTCTATTTCAGTTTTTAAAAATTCTCCTTTCAAGTTTCAACTTATGTGGCTTCGTGACTCTTCCCTTCATGATTTTATGAATTAGTGGTGGAGAGATGTGGCCCTAACTATGGTATTGCTATGTATTCCTTTGTTAAGAAATTACAGTTTGCTAAATTCTAGCTTAAGAAATGGAACAAGTTGTGCTATGGTAATCTCCATGCTATGAAGAGGAATGCTCAAGCTTGTTTGGATGTTATTACTTGCCAAATCCGGGACCATGGTTTCTCTATGGATTTGGGTAGGGCAGAATCCCAAGCTGTGAAAGAATTGGAGGAGTGGGATCTTCATGAGGAGATTTTTTGGAAGCAAAAGGCCCAGATTGATTGGCTTCAGGAGGGTGACAAGAATACAACATTTTTTCATAAGGAGGGTTATATCTCTTCTATGGTGAATTCAGAAGGTATTCTGCTGACTTCCCTTCCAACTTTGTCTCATGAGGCTTCTCAGTATTATTCTTCTCTCTTTTCGGAAGACTCACCTCTAGCTGAGGATGAGGAGAATATGATCCTTGCTTGTATTCCATCTTTAGTTACCAATATGATGAATAAGTCCCTCATGCGTTTGATTTCTTTGTCTGAATTGGAGGAGGTTGTTTTTGGGATGCGCAAGGGTAAAGTCATTGGTCCGAATGGTTTTCCTATTGAATTTTTACAAGATTTTTGGGATATTATTAATTTGGATTTGTTGGAAGTGGTTTGGGAATCCTATGGTAGTAAACAAATACTCCATGCCTTGAATTCTACTTTCCTTGTTCTTATTCCTAAAAAGGAAGGTGCTAACCAGTTGAAGTTTTTTAGGTCCATTGCTCTGTGTAATGTGGTCTACAAAACTATTACTAAGGTGATTGCAGAGACTCAAAATTTGTCTTCCAACTTTGATCTCGAATGAGCAAAGAGGTTTTGTGGTAGGTAGACAAATTTTAGATGGGGTTGTGATTGCTTCTGAAGTCACTCACTCTATGGCGGTGTCTAAGGAAAAGTCTATGTTTATCAAATTGGATATGACCAAAACTTATGATAGAGTTAAGTGGTGCTTCTTGGAAAAAATTCTCTTTGCTTTTGGTTTTAGTTAGGAGTGGGTCAGATGGATGATGAGTTGTGTTACTTCTTCTTCCTTCTTTGTTATTATTAATGGTGATTCATCTGAGTTATTTGGAGCTTCTAGAGGTCTTCGCCAGGGGGATCCTCTTTCTCCATATTTGTTTATTCTTATGGTGGAGGGCCTTTGTGGGCTTATTAAGTCTTGGGTTTCTCATGGCTTGCTTCAAGGTTGGAGGTGGGGTCATGGGTTGCCTACGCTTTCTCATCTTCAGTTTGTGAATGATATTGCTCTCATGGGGGTTGCTCATCTTTGGGAGGCTGAATCTTTTAGACGGACTTTAGATATTTATTTGGCTGCTTCGAGGCAGAAAGTCAATGAGCATAAATCTTTTATCTAGTTTTTCAATACTCTTGAGGCTATTCAAAGAAGGATTGCTAATATTTTGAGGTTCCAGATTGGCTCTCTTCCCTTGGTTTATCTGGGTATCCCTCTTTCTTTTGGCAGGCTGCCTAGACTGTATTGGCAAGATTTGCTAGATAACTTATGATGAAAGGTTAATCAATGGACTCACAGATGGTTGTCCACTGTTGCTAAGGTGACTCTTCTTCAATCCGTGATCTTGGCTCTTCCTATCTACGGGTGCTTTGTTTTGACGACCCCTGTGTATTTTCTTAAGGAATTTGATGCTCTTTCTTGCTAGTTCCTGTGGAGTGGTAATTTTCACATTTGTAAATGGAGCCTTGTTAAGTGGGATTCAGTGTGTAAGCCAAAGAAGGAGGGGGGTCTTGGTTTGCATTCTGCTATCTTGAATGGGCAAGATTTGGTTGCCAAATTATACTGGTGTTGGTGTACCTGTCAAAATCAATTTTGGGCTCGCATTCTTACTCATGAGTATCTTCAAGGAATTAACTTTTTGGATGTTCCCCATTATGGTTTAGATAGAAGAGGATCTTTGATATGGCATACTTTGAAAATTGGGGCTCATCTTGTCAAGAGAGGCTTATTCTAGATATGTAATAAGGGATCTAAAGCTCTCTTTTGGTGGGATTCTTGGGATGGTAATCCTCCTATCCTTTCTATGTATCCTCACCTCCAACCTCTTTGTGATTTGTTTTTTGGTGCGGCGTGGGATAAAGTTGAAGATTACAAGGTTGCTCAAAATTTAAGGGTGGGTGTTGGTTATGTTTGGAAAGACCACATTGAATGGCCTCCAAGTGGAACAAAGGAGGCTCGTAAGGAGCTAGCTCAAATGCTTGCTTCACGGGAGTGTAATTCTTTGACGGATCATGATATTCTGGACTGGGGTAGTGATTCTTCTAGTAAGTATTCTATTGTTGTTGGTTACTTGGAACTCATTCGACAACTTTTTGGAGGGGAGGAGGTTCCTTGGTGGAAACGTGTATGGAATAAGTTTTCTTGACCTAAATGCAACTTTTTTATGTGGTTGGTTGTCCAAAACCATTGTCTTACTTGGGATAATCTATGGAAACGAGGTTTCGAGGATCCTTCTATGTGTGTTCTTTGTTGTAATAGTGAGGAATGTGTTTCTCATCTCTTCTTTCAGTGCTCTTTCTTCAGGACAATTTAGCACCTCTGATGGGGACTGTGGAACCAAACCTATTGGCATGTTTCCTCTTTGGTTAAATTTTGGGCCCGCTTGGGCAAGCCTCTTGTTAAGACTTCTTTTATCTAGGTTGCTTGGTCTATTGGTCCCTCTTTTATTATTTGGCTGGAAAGGAATCAAAGAATTTTTCATGGTGTTAGGATGGTTGCTCATCGTTTGTGGTGGAGAATTATTCATCCTCTTTGTGAGACTGTCTTGGCTACGTGTGACTTTGTCGGGGGTATGGATCCTGAAGATGTTGATATCTGTAATCGGTTCAATTTTTCTCTTTGGAGGGGGTGTTCCTTCTTTTGGGGGCAGCATGTTGGGCAGATCATGAGAAATAGATGTTGTCATCCTTTGCAAAGGGTTAATCAAGTTAGTCGCTAGTCTCCTCCTCCCCAGGGAATCTCGAAACTTAACACTGATGGTTCTTCTCGAGGGAACCCTAGCCATGCTGGTATTGGTGGGGTTGGTTGTGATAGTCCTAAAGATATTCGATTTATTTTCTCAATTTATAAGGGCAATCATACTAATAATCTCATGGAGGCCCTTGCCATTTTGCATGCAGTGAAGCGTAGTTGTGCTCTTGGTTGGATTCGGATAATTTGTGAATCAAATTCTCATGTGGTGGTGTCCTTACTGAAAGACCGACAATTAGATGAGGTTAGTTGGCATTTAGCTGTGGTGATTAGGCAAATACTTTGGTTGTGTAACTCCTTGGATTCTGTTATTTTTTGCCACATTCCTAGGGAATGGAATGGATTTGTTGATTGTTTGGCCATATGGGCTTCTGATAATAGGCAGGGCTGGCATATAGTGGATAGGGGGCAATTATCTTCAAAAATGGCTCATTTGTTAGATACTTTAGTTGATGTTGAAAAAGTTGTGTAATTTTTTCTCTCTCTTGGGCGTGTGGCCCTTCTAGCTTTATATCTATTTCTTTGATTAAATAACTTTTTACCCCTCTTTTTAGTCAAAATATAAATTTCTAAAGAAAACGAAAAAACGTCCATGTTGTCTAGAATTATTTTGTGCTTTCACTTCTAACATTATTCAAAAGGATACATTACCTATAAATGTGTTCTATCAATATAACTACAAGTTAACTGGTATGAAACATATGGCTTTTTATTCATGTGGGTAAATGACTGTATTAATATTCAATAGGGTGTTTCACCTCTATCACATTTACATGTAGATTTACTTCAAAGAAATGAAGTATATGGTGGGTTGGTAAGATTTTTTAGCATACCTTGGATCAAAAAAAATTGGGCCTCATTTCTTAAGATGTTTTTGAATTCTTTGTTTATCTTTGTTAAGATCTTGACTAATGAATCTTATTTTCTTCAACATTAGACAAATAATTATTTTAGTGTCTTTTAAAATTATTAAATGAGTCAATGATTAATTTGTGAAGTGAAAACCATATATATACCATGGTATTTTTCAATTTTTGTTAAGGCATAGGGAACAAAGGAGTTTGTGTCACTTCAAATTACTATATAATATGATCAATTCTTGTTAGTTTCATCTTAAATTACTTTTTCGAACAAATCTTGTTTAAGCTTTAGCATAGTGTGGCTATGTTTTTCCTCTACTTGATGTGATCATTCATCAATAGAATTTCAAATGGGGAATGTTATATTTTGCATTTCTATGACATGTATGATGTCATGCTACCATTTTTTTATTAGTTCATTTTCAATTAGTGGCCCATGCTCATTTTGTAACATTAAAATTGAATCAACATTTTGGATGTATTCCTCTTAGTGCTCCTTTGAGCATGCCACTCGTAATGGCTACAAGTTACCTAAATAATATTTGTAATTTCCTAATCTAGTGCCATTAAACTAAGATATAATTTAAAATTTGGTGGATAAATATGAAGCATAACTCTATGGAAAGATAAATAATGAAAATAATATAGAAATTTTGAGGAACTAATTAATTATCTAATATTTAACTAGATATACACAAGTCATTCTTTCGTTACAAAAAATTATGTTTTAAGAAGAGATTAAACGTGATTTCTACATTAGATGAAAATTATTTTATAATTAATGTGAAACACATTTGCACCTATTATTCTACATTAGATATTGTGGAATCCCTGTGGTTTTTTCATCCTCTTGTTTCTATTGCTCTTATTATTCTTTTTGCATCTATGTGAAACACATTTTCACCTATGAGAGTTGTTTAGTGGTTGACACCTCCTGCTAAATGATCCTCTATTAATGTTATGCCCATGGATGAACCCTCTAAGGGGGAATCCCCACCCCCCTCCTTTTCTCTTAGGTTTGAGGATTTAGATGACAAAATTGCATGGACAGTTGTTCAAAGATAGAAGAAAGGTCTTCCCAAATCTATATATACCAATCACATATTTGAGTCAAGGGTGTGTGGTTAGATAGGGAAGGCTCTAGCATTGTTTAGGCTATACCCTTGGGTTCTATTTTGTGCATGGTGACTCAGTTGCACTTGTGTTTGTTTTGGTTTGGTTGTTTGGATACTTTTGTTTTGGTTGTGTCCCATTTGAGAACTTTTTGTGTTGGCCTTAAGTTGTGTTCCATCTTTTGTATTGGGTTTATGGTTGGGCACCAAAACCAACTTACCTCAATAAAAAAAATGTATCTTCAAAACATTTTTAAAAGGATATATGAAGTCTCTAATGGCACATCCAAGCCCCCTTAAGAATACTTCATAAAAATAGTGAAGGGGTAGCTTCACAAGCCTTTCCCAAATACAAACACCTTGGGGATTTTTGCTTGTGTGAAAGTTATAGTCTTAAGTCTTAATGAAAAGGTTGTGGTTGCCAACTAACTAGAGACATACTTTGAAAACTCTCTTCTATGTTATCAAAGAAAATGCAAGAATACTCATTCAGTCCATACATAATGCCAAGTTGGTAAATGTTGTTTTCCTGATTTGACATCTAATTGTAAGAGGATTTGTTTTAATGATCAAGACCCATGAAATGATAGATAAGCACCCTTTCATAAAGTTGATGGATTCCTAAGTGATGATTTTGACTTGAGCATGTTTTCTTGAAAAATTAAAAAAAATCAAGGTGAATTTACTATAAAGAAGCATATTATTATAATCATTTTTTAAGGTAGAATGAGTTAAAGACAATTTGATGTACTATATTTTAAATTTGAAACGTATATTAATATATAAAATATATAATTTATGTCCAACGGGTTGAGATGCTAGGCATTGATTTTTCATTATAAAGATCCAAGTCAAATCCCTAAAGTTCCATCTAAGGTGAAATTCTAAGTGGTAACTATTAGTCTTCCATTATTTGACTTCAAGTAGTGATTTGTAACTTTTTATCTAAATATTAATATTCTCAAAGAGCTATCATTGTATTGCATGTAAGAACTATTTGAATTAGTTGGCTAGCTTAATTGCTTATTTGATCTAAATCTGTAGACTATTAAGAAGCATTAAAATACATATAAATAATATAGCAATCCCAAATTGTTATGAACAATGATGTAATCTATCATTGAAATTTTTTATATAACAATTTTGTGTGAAGAGTAAAAAATTATGTCAAATATAGGCAAATAAGACACCTACAAATAAACCAAGAAAATGAGCCAAGCTTGAGACATAACATTGTCAAAAAGCATCAAATGATAAAATATGACCACCAAAACACTCCTAAATGATCTAATCACTTCTTGAAGAGGTCTAAAGCAAGGTACTTGCCCACAAGCAGGTACTTGCAAAGTAGTATATACCCCTAGGTGAAGGCACCCTAATTTTTGAAGCTAATAAAATACTTCAGGTAGTCAAGGAAAATAAATGGGTTGAAACTCCAAGGCCTAAATCCAATGTTCAGCCTTATGTCAAATAATTTTTTCATGATGGTTATCAAATCATAATTGCCCTTCAAATGCTAATACACTTTTTTTATTATTATCATAAAGTAGATATTATATGTGATACAACATCCTTTAGAATTTACAAGAGTAACAAAAAATCCTTCTTTAAATATTTTAAAAATTTAGATCTTTTATAATAAGAATACATAAATACAAAAAATATTCTATCATCGAATTTAAACTTCCATAAAAAGGAAAAAAAAAAAAAAAAATATATATATATATATATATAAGATAAAAAAAAGAATTAGGTAACCAATTAGATTCCTATCTACATCATATGTCCTTTCAATTGTCCTTTCAATTGTCCTTTCATTTGAATTCAAAAGCTATGATTTGCATGAGAGGGGTTTTCTTCCCCACCATATCATATTAAACATAGAACTTCAATGATGGGTTCTAGCTGTTTTGAAAGCAGAATTTCAATCAATGATGGGTTCTAGCTGTTTTGAAAGCAGAATTTCAAGCAATCATGGCTTCTAGCTGTTTTGAAAGCAGAATTGTGCTCTTGAGATCAAGTAATAGCTATAAAATGCAAATGATTATTATCTGGTAACTTGATGTGTTGCATAGGCTTTCTTTTTTTTATAATAAAAACACCATGAATGATGATAGTGGCTCTCTAGGACCCCACCACACCATGTGGAATCTTCAACTTTTCAACACTGAGCAAAAGTCTGAATAGATAAAGATAAAGATGAAGATGTACACCTTGCTATAAAAAAATTGGCCACCGAATTCAAAGGGGACCAATTTTTGAATATTCACGAAAATACCAAAAGTCAAAAGAAGTTGAAAAATTGTATCAAATACAGATTGCCTGAGAGAGATCAAATCTTTACATCGTATACCATATATTTAATACTGTGCTTTTACAGGTTTTTCTTCGCAAGAAAAAACAAAATGAAGAAAAACCAATTCATTCCAGATACGAGATCGTGCTTCTGCTGCAACCCACATGAATTTCAAAACGGTCGCAGAATTTCTGTAACTAAAACAAATCAGATCTCGTTTTCTGTTTGGCGTATCAAGACAAGTGGCAGATCGGGTTACGTGCTGTTCCAAGCTGCAAACATTGGTAAATGATGGTGATGAGGAACAGGCTGTTGAATCCAGCTGTTAGTTTTAGTAGTATTCGATTCATAGTTTCCTCCAGGTGAGGGATCGTGTTTAGATGTGGAGAAGAGAAGCAAAGCAGGCGAAAATTCGCCCTGTAGCTGCACATTTTCGTGCACAGTGCCGTCCTGAGAATGCCCTGGGCTTGAGCTGTGACTCGAACCCCTGACCTGTAGCACATCGGTTGTACCAGCAGAAATGTCAGTCAATTCGCCGTTTTGCTGCACAATCAGATTGTGCAAAACGGCGGCCATGTGTTGCTGGTTGCGTAAAACCTCTGCGGGCTTCTCTTCTTCCGATTGTGTATGTGTGCTTCCGTTCTCGCAGCGGCGGCGCTCCTGCTCGTCGACCGCCATTATTTCCCAGCTCTGTTCGATTTTATCGGTTTCTCTGTTGCTGATCTGGAGCGGCGGAGAGGTGCTTGCGGTGGCGCCGCCGTTGTCTGTGATTTCTTTGCTCCGCCGGGCCAGTTCAGGGGATGGCAAAGTAGTGCAGTCGGAGATCTTTTGGACGTCGTATTTGCTGATGTCGAAGTTTGTCACTGCGTTCACGCCGCGGAATTTTATGGCCGCTATGTCGTAGGCTTCTGCCGCCTCCTCCTGCGTACCTGATCACAGTATTTAGACAAGCAAAGGATAAAACCCTTGTTCTTCCAGAAAATATAAAAAATTAGTTTTTGGAGCTAACAAATTTAAATGTAAATAAAAATCTCAGTTTTGGAGCTAACAAATTTTAATTTAAATAAAAATCTCAATTCTGTAGCTAACAGATTTATTATAAATAATAAAAATCTCAGCTTTCGAGCTTAAAAATTTATACATACATAAAAAAAACTCAGTTTTGGAGCTGACAAATTTATATATAACCTGCATTAAAATTCTCACGCAGACGCAATAAGAAATAATTTTGATGTTTTCCTCACATTCTCTTCAAAAAATTGGCTTTGCTTTTTCAAATCTACAGATTTACGTGTTTCTTGCTCTTTCATTTCTTCAACATTTGCGAAGATCGGAACTTTTTCAAATCTACAAATTTACGTGTTTCTTGCTCTTCATTTCTTCAACATTTGCGACGATCAGAGCTTTTTCAAATCTACAGATTTACGTGTTTCTTGCTCTTACATTTCTTCAACATTTGTGACGATCAGAAGCTCTACAGGTATCATAGAAGGCTTTCATAGTTGAGGAGTCAGTCTTTGTGACAAAACTTATGATTTACTATAAATATAGACTGTAATATTTTTTCATTTATATTATAGAAACTTATTAACTGTAATTTCAAATTTATGTGATAAATTTATTAATATTAGCTGTTTCATTATATAATCTTAAGTAGGTATGACTAATCTACAGTGCATAAGAATATTTTATTTTTTTCTATTGAATAAAAAAGATTCAATTCTTAAAAACGAGCAAGTAACAGGTTTTAGTTTTTTTATTTTTTCTATGTTTTTTAAAATCTAAATAATTTTTCAACAATATAATAATATCTATTAGATTCTATAGGGTCTATGAGATCAAATTTTATAAGATTGTTTAATTGTATTTAAGAACAAGTCATGGACTTTTTTTCTTTCAAAATTCAGATGTGAACATTTAGAACAATTTCATGTAATATATTTATTTATATTTTAAATATAATTTTATTCAATTATTCTTAAATATTGAACTAAAAATGAATGAAATATAAAACCATTAATATAGTTTTATTCATTTTTCAGTTCAAAAGTCAAATAATTTGTCACTCATTTATGTGCTTGGCTCTTAAATGTTCACTTAAATTTTTTCACATTCAAAACATTACAATCAAAATTTGAAAGAAATCTTGTGGTGACAAATTTAGTATGAAAAGTGCTGCGAACACCACCTGATACTTGAACAAGAAAGTGTTTTATAGTTGAATTAAGCCTCACTAGTTCCAATTACATGAAGGGTCATTCTTTATGCACTGTATCTGAAAATACAAGCTCATCTGCAAATTCCATAGTAATAACAGAAAGATGGGAAATGAAAGATGAACAAAGAACCTATTTAAAATATCCTTTTCAAAAACTATATTAGCTTGATACATACATGTTCTCCTCAATGTTTAAAAAAGTTAAGTGTCTCCTTTGCATAGACGTTTCCCCTTCTCATGCCCTATATTCTATTGGAATATATTGTCAAGTACCTCATTATTTAATATAACTATTGGTATTGTCATAAAAAGAGTACTTACTGAAAGTTCCAAGATAAAGGTCCTTGTTTCCTGCAACTCTACCAATGCGTGCCTGCCATCTCCCATGCTGGTGATGCCTGTTATTATATTTATATATTGCACACAGGACAAAGCATTTCAACATCATGAAGGCTACAACAAAATGGATTAAGACATGAAATGATTCATGCTTTTACTTGCATTGCAAGCTCCTATAATTGTGTTTAACAAACCTAAAACACCTATGAATTGTGTTTAGTAAGCTTGAAAAATCCAACCCACCTAGTTACTCCTCTGTACATGGATGCTCCCCTGGAAAATCCACTGCTTTTTCTGTATGAAAATATATTGTCATCACCTCATTGCAACTTCAATCTTGCCTGTTGGAACCCATAACAAATTTGAAGTTTTTCTAAAAACAAAAACTCTAATACCTTCTTAAATTTGCAACATACTCCTGCCTTGTCATGGGCTTCATCTCTTCAAGCTCCTTCTCATAAGTGCTCAACTGTAAATTTTGAAAAAAGAGGAAAAAAACAGAAATATATCATCTGCAGTTTTTAAATGCTGTTCTCATCCATTAGCAATAAATGCAAGTTACTTTTACCGGGAAGTTTATGTGAGTAGTAGGCCCCCAGTACTTGAGAGCAGCCAGGTCATATGATCTTGCAGCCTTCTCTTCTTTATCATATCCTCCTATACCATAAATGAACAAAGCAATATTTAGTGTCATTTTAAAGCATGACTATAATAAGTCATTTCTTGCAGAATGCTTAAACAATTCTCACACCAATAAATCTTCAAATACAAAAGCTGTGACACCAGACGTACCCAAGTAGACTGTCATAGTTGTTCATTGTTTCACAAGGATTGCATAGCATGCCACCAACAGACAAGAAGAAGAAACAAGTCAGAACTTCCCACCAAAAAACCTCAGAAGACATAATTATACATTCCACTTTAGTTCCCCAGGGTCTGTGTACCTTGTCTTCCTTTCCTTGTTTGGCCTTCTTTCTTGCAGCTATTGTCCCAGAGGTGAGCTTCATACCGACCAGTCCATCTGTGCCTGAAAACCCACCAAAGATACATCAAAATAAGTTAAGAATACACCACAAAAGAAGCGAAACACTGAAATGGGTTTTAAGTTTAATATGTTTTAAACACAATGTATAATCAATCCTGAGACAAACTAGATAAACAATTCAGAAACCAAACCTTGTAACTCCACGGTACTGAGAAGTCCTTTGGCCAAATGTATCAATGGATTTTCTAGGAACAGGTTGCCTAGACCTTCCACCTGCCCCTCTTTTCCTGGTTTCAACTGTAACACAATCAGTATTAGTTGACTGTGGAATAACAGTAACAGCACTAGACTGGGATCCAGGACTCATGGTTAAGGTCAAGGCTGCCTGTGATTGAAAATTACTGCCACTATTGTTATTGCTGTTATCGTCATCCTTCATGTCTGTGGGGTATTGTCTAAACCATGGTTTCATAGCAGATATACCGACAGCATTGTCCATGATTTCTCCCCCATGGTGAGGATTGAACTGAAGACTGCAATCTGCAAACATGCTCTCCTTGGATGACTCATCATCATCATGCTCCAATGCAGCCTGAAACAACAGATTAGGCTGCTCCTGCATTGCAGTTTCATAGGTGTTGTTGTTCCAAGGAGATGGAACTTCCATGGGCCGCGATAGTGGAAGCTGGTTAACATTGATCCTTGAGTTGCAGGAATCCCTATCAAAACCAGAAGGACCATTATGTTGTTCATAATACATGCCCTCCATGCTCAGAGGCACTGAGTCTCTGTTACTGGAATACTGGCCTAAGAAGTCCTCCAGTTTAGGGCTCACATGATCTCCTGAATTCTTTTGAGCCATGTCATACCGTGTAGCTTGTACTCTAGAAAGCCTTCTGTCCATCATGTTTGATTGAAGGCCTGCTGGTTGCAGTCCAGGTGGCTTCAAATCATTCCAATCTAAAGAACCAAAAGACAAAACAAAAAACAAATATTGCTTTAGTAAAACGCAATGTCAACAAAACCAACTTCAAATCATCAGTCTATAACCCAGTTTTTCTAACCTAAAATCAATCCAAGTTCAAGTTTAACAGAACATTCATTCCTTCAGTGATCTTGTTAGCTTCTCCAAGGACCTTACATATTCATTAAATATAACCAAAAGGTTTTGGCTATGGACTTCTTGGCTTACACTTTCCTTACCTTCTGTTTGAGACCTGCTGAGGACCTCCATGATACAGAGAGAACCATCAGACCTCAAGGGCATAGTAGTATAAAATGGACCCCCTCCACTTTCTCCATAGCTGTGATAAGTGATAGTTGAACGAGGCATCTGAGAAGAAGCCTGCAAATTACAGAAGCTACTTGAAGCTGACTGCGCAGAAGACTCATGAGGAGGATCCCTACCCCCAGCCTCTACTGCTAAGTGGGGTGAGAGGGAGAATGCAAGCCAGCTATTATTATTAGTATTATTCATGGATTTCACTACCTACCAAACCTTGCAGTCAAGGTTCTATTACAGGCCTCCTAAGTTTCAACACCAGCATAAAGAATACAACCGAAATGCTTATGATTTCACTGCAAAAATTTCATGGAACTTGAGCTTGCTCTGCACTGAGAATCTCACAGCTTAATCATTGGGTTCCTCAAAAGCCTCAAAAACACCCACTTACCTATTTGATAGAAGCTTCCAGTAAGAACAGAAATTCAAACTTCAAAACTTCAGCAAGTCAATCCCTGAGAGCAAAATTTTGCTATAAACAGTTACCCAGATCAAACAAAACATCCCAGAAACCATCTAGATATATACCCATATCCATTTTCACTCCTTTCTAGAGCTGTTCAACATATTGGGATTGGTGTCTAATATAGAAAAGCAGGCAAGGCTTAAAACAAGTCTACCAAATATTCACTCCACAAAGCTTCCATATATATAAAAAAATTAATATTAGGTAATCATAACTGCAGGGCCATTTGCATGATCAAGTATCAACTAGCTCTTCTGATAAAGATCCCATCCCATCCCATCCCATCTCCATCCACTGTACTGTAATCACATCAACACTGTTCAAACTTATTATTTTTTTTCAAAAAGCCAAAACAGCTACTGTTGGGTGCTACTTGATTAAGGACTGGTATTGGCAGTGAGTGACAGGACAAGCACAAGGCAGGTCAGGTCACTTCAGTACTACTACTAACCAGGATATCTAATTACCTACAGCTGTGCTGCTCTACTCTGAACACAGACTATTTCAAAATATCACAGCAAAGGTCAAGGAACTAACTTTTTTATCTTTTAAAGAAAATTAATCAACCTAGTCAACACCACCACCTGCTAAGCTGATTGCATGCAGACAAGGCTTGGTGTCGGTTGCCTTGCATATAACCTCTGTATAGCAATTTGCATGGACTTTGTGCAATAAATTAGATTTATGTCTGAGGTCTAAAGTCAATAAGAAGGGTCTACACTTAGCTTTTTTAGATATGTTTTGGGACCGACTAGTTTGAAATTTTGGAAGATCTGAACATACATTGTAGTGCTCATCACAAACAAAATGTTGGAACTTATTGTCACACTCTTTTTTTATACGCCTAGGAAAATATTTTCTTCAAGATCTTCTCCAAACGTTTGCAGTATTTAATGTCTGATCTGCTTGCTTGGGTCTTTTTCCTCTTTGCTTTACCGACAAAGATAGGAGGTGTGGTCACAATACAAATCTCCAGTGACTCACAGATTAGAATAGACTTTTTTAAGTTTTTTAATGTTGCATTTGGATTTTAATGTCTTTTTATTTATTTTTATATAAACAGAAAGAAATTGGATGACCTTATGATTATGATTGTGTTGTAAAATCAGTAAAAAAATTGAAAAAATGTATCATATAAAATATAATATTTTAATGTACGGTCAAAATTTTAAGAGATTATGGCTCTTTATATATATATTTTTAGAATCTTAGGATGTTCATTTCTTTAAACATGGTATACTATTTGAAGGGCAATTTTGAATGGGGAATTAGCATTAAAATAAAAGTAAAAAGTCTAAAAGAGAGGATTGATGATCAATTTTAACTCCTAAATATAAATATGTTCTTTCATTTGTAAATGTAAGCATTTATAATAAAGTTTATAATATATAAAATGCAAATAGGTTCTTTGGATACCCCTCGATCCTAGGCTCTTAACCAAAGAGGTTTCAGCCTAAGGCTTTGGCTCCCTCTGAGGATGAAAAATCCTCCATTAAGGAAAAAAAAAAAAATTATTGTGGTAGGATAATATTGTAAAGATAAAATCACCATTTATTGATAATCGTTGTGACTTTGTTGACTAAACAGTGGCTAGAAGTTGTCAATTGGCACTTAGCTTTGCTTATAAGATAGATTCTTTGAGTGTGTGTCTCCTTAGAATCTGTTAATTTTCGCCATATTCCTAGGGAGTGGAATGGAGTAGCAGATTGTTTGGCCAAATGGGCTTCTCATCAAATGCAAAATTGGAATGTTTTAGATAGGAGACAATTATCTCTAGAATTGTCTCACATGTTGGATCACTTAGTGGACACAGACAGGAGTGTGTGATGCTCTTTTCTGCTAGGCAGTTGGCCCTCCTTGCTTTGTATTTTTTTTTGTGATTGAATAAAATTTTACTCCTCTTTTAGTTCAAATTTAATAGAATGTTTATCTTCCACACAAAATTTACACATAATAGTTATTATGAATGGTTTCAAGCAAGATATGTAGATAACAGTTTGATGGGTGTATAAATTTATATTGGTTTATAATACAAATTTCATAGACTTATGAAGATGGTTGTGGAAAGTTATATCACTTTGTAGCAAAAACATTTTAGACATAATATTATTTTTCAAAACAAATATTGCATACTTGTCAATTGTAATAGATATCAACGATTGGTAGTTGTAAATGTTAATATGAAAAAATGTAGCTTGAACCTTTCGAATAATATAATTTTAATGAATGCAAAATAAAATGTTTTTTTTCTATCATAATTTACAAATAAACATTCTTGATCACATATGAAACACTAATTTTATTACAATTTTTTAACTATATTTATAAAATTTAATATTTGATATTACAATAATTTGAAACTCTTACAATTTTTAACAATAACTAATAATACCAATTCAATTTCTCCTTTGAAAATGCTGATTTTTTATATATAATATAATATTATTATTTTAATATATTTAATATACCTATCAGTATTTCACCTACTACTACAAACAAATTCAAACTCCATTCAAATTGAACCTCCAACAAAATGTTATTACTTTTATATCTGTCCTATGCAAAATGTCATTACTTTTATGTCTGTCCTATTTCATTAAAAAATTCTTAAGAATGTACACCTTTTCAAGTTTGACTAAACCAGAAGAAAAACCTTACAGAAGAATCAAAAGAAACAAGCAATCAGTAGCCAAACCATACAAGCAAAATCAGGCTCAATCAAAGGTATAGTCAAGGATGAAATAATTACTTAGGCAATATAAAACAGCAGAGGGGCCTACCTGAGAAAAACAACAAAGATATGAGGGAAAAAAAAGATATATAAAAAAACACAGAAGAATGTATGTTTTTTATCTGTTGTGATCCCCAACTCATCAATCTATTTCAATGAATTTACAATGATTTAGAGACGAGGGAATCAATCTCCATGCAATTACATGTTTTTCTTTAAAAGTGATAATGAAATGATTTCATCTTGACGTCCTGAGAATGCACACAGTGCAGATTGTCGACCATTAGAAAGGAGGGAGGGAGAGGGCATTATGATGAGTCAAATGTAAAATTGTTTGACCACAAGGACATGGACATATTTTCATCTTTACTCATTACCTACACCAAGGTAGTGCTTATCATTGTTCCAACATCTCACATCTGCACCACCTCATGGATTTGATATTGATGTGCACAAACTTGTAAATTGCAGAAGAATATTCATGGTACCTCAATTTCAACAAGGTCAAATCTATTATATGGAGTTGCTTATAATTTTATACAGATGGGTATTAAAATATGATCAAATGAATACACACAAGAAAAAAGTCAATACAAGGTTTGGTTAACTCATTAAAATATGAGAAGACAATGGTAAGTCGCATGAAGAATGTTATCAATGGGTGTAAACATGTGGATTTGAGCCAAAATGATCCTTTGAGCATACAAGCATAAGAGGTCAATGTGGACGTAATGGTGTTAAAGAGCAATTTAGGTTTTATTAGGTGGGCCCCATCAATAGTATTGGTAGTTGCTTGAAGAATGTTATTAATGGGTGTCAACAATATGTGGGTTTGAGCCAAAATGATCTCTTGAGCATGCAAGCATCACAGATCAATGTAAATGGTGTTAAAGTGCAATTTCGGTTTTATTCAGTGGACCCCTTCAATATTGTTGGCAATTTGCTTGAAGAATGTTATTAATGAGTGGGAACATGTAGGATTGAGTCAGAATGGTCCCTTAAGCATGCAAGCATCATAGATCAATATGGAGGTAATGGTGTTAAAGAGCAATTTAGTTTTTATTGGGTGGACCCCATCAATACTATTGGTTAGCTGCTTGAAGAATGTTATTAATGTTGCAAGGTGTGCACCCTTGGTCTCCTTGTGTTGTGCAGCGCAATGCTCGGGTTTGTGACATGGCTTAACCACCTTCTATGGATTAGTGCAATGACAACCACACTTGTAACAAGTGGTATCAGAGCTTGGTCACAGGTTCAAACCCCTCGCCTGCATTGTGGGGGGGGGATTGTTGCAAGGTGTGGGCCCTTGGTCTCCTTGTGTTGTGCAGTGCAGCACCTCGGTTTGTGACATGGCTTAACTGCCTCATGTGGATTAGTGCAATGGCAACCACACTTGTAACAATTAATGCGGTTTAAACATGTGGGTTTGAGTCAAAATGATCCCTTGAGCTTGCAAGCATCAGAGATCAATGTGTTAATGATGTTAAAGCGCAATTTTGATTTTATTCGATAGAACCCATCAATACTATGGTAAGTTGTTTGGAGAATGTTATTAATGGGTGTAAACATGTGGGTTTGAACCAAAATGATGCCTTGAGCATGCAAGCATAAGAGATCAATGTTAATGGTGTTAAAGAGCAATTTAGGTTTCATTAGGTGGACCACATCAATATTATTGTATATGTATGTATTTTCCTATCAATATAATATCTTTTTTCTATTATTTAATATTATGGATTTTGAAATTGGTATATATTATGTTTATAATGGAATAAATGTTATTCATACACTATAATAAGTTTTGAAGTCTAATAAAATGCTTTGTCGAGAATGTTTTTGGCCCTCATATTTCTTATTAAGACTGAGAGCATGTTTAAAGTAATTTTTTTATTAAAAAATGTAAGATAAATTAAACTCCATTAATCCAATTAAATGCACATAGATAAGAACACATTAGCAAGTAGAGTAAATATCTGACAAGAGTGGATTAAATGTATTATGAAATAATGATACTAATTTATGAAGAGTAAATACAATACTAAATTATGAAGAGTAAATTCAATAAGAAAAGATATTTAGCTTTGTGCTTGAGGGAGATGGATATCTATGTTCAACACATTAAATTTTGTATGTCTTGGGATAAAAAATGGATTGCGAGAGTCTATAATTTACTTTAAGATGAGAGAATTATGTTTGCATTATACGGGTTTTGTAGATCAAGGTCATATGTGTGCCTACAAAAATGTCCCACACCTATAAATTTAATGATTTGGCAATATGCATAACTATCCATATCCTAGTACTTTTTTCCTGTATTTTTACACCCCTTCGGGCTAATATCTTGGATTATTGATTTGACCATTTTGGTGTAGTCACTTCCTAGGATCTAATCCACCACTAAGATATGCTTCATTGTCATATTCAAAATCTTATCAACTATATTCCTAGTATTTTATTCACCCTAGATGAAACCACATATTTACATCTTATATCTTGAATGAATAACCAATGTAATTTCAAATTTTGAATTTATGTATTTCAAAGTTAACAATATTTAAATATAATCATTATATATTAACATGGGTCATGGGTGCCAAAATTTAAAATTTGTGCATCTAAGGTTGTCTATTAAAAAACATCATCCTAGATTATTTGTATAATCAAAATTGTCACATCATATGTATATGTCTATCTCTAGCTTTTTGTCTATACATCACTCTAAAATTATGAAACATAAGTGAAATATATTTCTTTGATTGAAATGTATACTATCAAGACATGCTTCAAAGCATAATTTGAGATAAAGTACACATCCTAACAAAATTAGTTATTAACCCAACACTGCCTATTTTTATCCACATGTAAGCATTCATTATCTACTCCATTATCTATTTCTCATGCTATTATTAATATAATTTTGAGGCATAATCAAGGCTCAAGGGAGAATGTAACACACTTCCACACCTTACCTCAACAATCTCCACAATGTTCTTTCATGCCACCAAAATTATTCTCACTTCAAATAGCATCAAGAAAATAGATATTAAAGGTACCAAAGAGTCTCCTTTTCTCTAAACAAGGTCATAGGTTTTTTTTAGCAAGAATATACTTCTAAGGGACTTTTTTTTTCTTTATTTATTCTATCACAAACACTCAATTCATATATTCAAGTGTTATCAAACTTATATTGAATCCATAATCTAGATCCAACTTTCGAAAATTAGACTTCTGTCATAGTGTATCAAATTGTGTAATCTTCATTTCAATGTATGCAACCCAAACCACCACTTATTTCATTTAAGTACATGTTTAAATTTATATTCTTTGTTAGTATACTTTAATTCATTTGCAGTACTTGTCTCATTTAAATATCAAGGGTATTAAATTAAATTTGTTTAAATTCATAAATATTTTGTGTGATGTGTTTTTAGATCTATATGCTTATCAAGGATCTTAAATTCTTTAGTATGAATATGTCTAATAGTAATTTTGTATTTCATTAATCAATAGAGTTGATATCATCATTCTCATTGTTGATTTGGGTTTTTTTAAGGATATTCTTCACCTTAAGACCACACATGTCACAGCCCCTTCTTGAGACATTTGGATTATGAATTTGATCTTTTTTATGATTCAATATATTTACGTTGGTGATATGTGATCAAATTTGTTATTTGAATACATCAAAAGATATATGATTTCATGATGTAGGAGGATCTAAGTGCATGGACAATCCTACACATCCAAAAATATGGTTTTCTCTCTTTAATTTATTTTTTTGTACCTAACTTTGGTCTTGTGGGTGGAATTTTATTCAACCTTTACTCCCCTCCAGCTCTTCTCAAAGTTATTTAAACATTGGGAGGTTGTTTGTAAAGTTAAAACTAGTTTTAATTTTGCATTTAAATTTGTTATTATAGTGTCATAAATTATAACCTCTCATAATTTCACACTCCTTTGTTGGGCCCTTGCCTTAGTGTGCTTCCTCACAACTCTTTTCAAGCCTATTTCTAGCCCTTTTACTATCAAAATGTTGTCATATGCTAATATGGTGATTAGATTATGTGCTCCAAGCTTGTGCATGCCACATCTATCTTTGTTCCACCCCTTTCTAGGTGGACTAGGATGCTAGGTGCCATAGTCCCCTTAAATTTAGCCCAAATTTGAACTTTTTCATTTGTTGGTTCCTTCTAGTTGGTTTTTTATCCTAATATTTGAATATGACCATTAGAGGTCAACCTAATTATGAAATACCTAGGGAACCCTATATAAAAGGATCTTTCCTAATTCATTTTCATCCATCCACAATCCTAATCACTTCCTAGATCAAGCATTATGAGTGAATTTCCTTAATCTTAACAATATGGATTGACAAGTTACAACAATCTTCATAGAAGTGGGTTTTTAAGATTGATCTTGTCTTATCATGTCATTTTATTACATCGTCACTTGAGGGTCCTATCCATTTGCTACCAAAGATTCTGAAATACTTAACTGTAGGTGTATTGCCAAACCATAATTCATAAGGTGTGTTACCAATTTCTCTTTTGATATGTACTCTGTTGAATGTATAGAATGATGTGCTCATTGCTTCTCTCTAGTAGATATGAGGTATATTAGCTTAGATCATCATTGTTCTAGCAACATCCAAGATAGTTTTGTTTTTCCTTTCCACAACTCCATTTTGTTGAGGTGTCCGGGGAGCAGAAAATTGTCTCCTTATGCCATGCTTCTCACAGAAGTTATTAAACTCACCAGATGTGAATTCTCCACCATGATATGACCTTAAAAATTTAATCTTCAATCCTGTCTTAGTTTCCACTTTATCTTTGAAGATTTTAAACTTTTCAAAAGCCTCAGATTTCTCCCTTATAAAAGTAACCCACATCATTCTAGAAAAATCATCAATGATTAGCATAAAATATCTATCACCTTGAAAACTTTTAACTCTAGCAGAGCCACATAAATCAGTATGAATAAGATCAAGAACATCATTAGATTTGTCTTGTATACTCTTAAAAGAGGTTTTGACCTATTTTCCCATTTGACATTCTTTCATACCTGATTACAGGGCTTCACAATCTTAGGTATATCTCTAACCGCGTTAGTTGAATTGATCTTAATCATGCAATCAAAATTCACATGACATAGCCTTTTATGCCATAGCCAAATATCATCAATTTGTGCAATCAAACATGTCTTCTCATCGGAATTCAAATGAAATATATTACCTTTTGTCTATGTACTGGCTGTAATCTCCAATCCAGATCTATTAATGATTTTACATTTTCCATCCTTGAACTGTAATTGAAATCCCTTATCCACCAATTGTCCTACACTCAAAAGATTATGCCTCAAACCTTCAACATAATAAACATTATCAGTATTGTGCTTACCATTCAATGATATAGTTCCTTTTCCTTTGATCATACATGCTTTGTCATCTCCAAATCTAACCAGACCACCATCAAATTCTTACAAAGATAAAAACTTCCTTTTATCTCTAGTCATATGATGTGAACATCCACTGTCAATTACCCATTCATCCTTATCTTCAATTTTAGTAGCAAGTGCTTTCTCTTCAGGTACATTCTCTTCCAGTGCCAGAACATCTTCCTTGATAGCCAAGAACACCCATTCCTTTCCATTGCTGGAACCACTAGCAGAGTCTTGTGTCGGTTCATCATCAAAATTAGTCACACCTTCCTCATCTGCAATGTAGCATGGTTTATCTTTGTTTTTGATGGGATGGGGTTTGGGATAGACTAGCCTAGTCTATGCTCTTGGATCCTTTCCTTGGATCACTAGGTGTTCTAACCACACCCTAGGGTCTCTAGGACTTCCCCTGCTTGTGGAATCCCCTGACCTTGCTCAATCCACCCACCAACAGGTTGAAAAACTGCTCCTAAGGTCTCACCTACTCATGAGATTCAAGAAACCCTTACTTAGGCTAATAAGGGCTTGGCTTGTTCCACACCTTCCTAGGTCTTAGCAAGGATAGGTCAAGTCTAATACATGGTTTTTCCACCCATTCATGTACCCCCAAGAGGTTTCAAGCTTCCTATCCCTTACCAATTTCACAATTTTGTCTTTTTGCCTACAAAATAGGGCTACAAGGATTGTGACCAATTAGGCCTCCTTCTCGGTCCTTTAGGGCTCCCTCTTGCAAACGATGCACTTTCTTGTGAAACTTCCTAAAAGACCTGCTATTCATTTAGCAAGGGCTCAAGGATTTTCTTGGTTTTAGGCCTCCAAGTGTCCGTACACTGCCTTAGGTGGATTTTAATGTTTTTAAGGGTTTTTAAGAGGGTTTTTAGGCCTGTCAGGGTCACAGTGTAGGTTTGGTGCTTTTTCCACCTTGTCTGGATTGGTGGAAGCTCCTCCTTCACACCAATGGTGCTCCACTCACCCCTCTACAACTCCTCCAAAGGGTGCCTCCTCCTCTGACCTTCCTTGCTCTCCAAGACCTCTGCAACTTAACCCTTCCTAGCCGGGCACTATCCAGTCTCGCCTAGGAGTGGGTCTTTAAATGGCCTCCTTGCATTTCAAGGGCCCTGATTGCTGTGAAGTATAGTACAGGGTCTATACTCTCTTTCCCCATGGTTTTATGGTGATTCCACAATGGGGAATGGAGTTATGAGCCCATTGACACAAACCAGTCCAAAACTGGACAGTGAGGAAGTAATTTACAAAATATTTACAAACACACACAACCTGCAAAACAAAACCTAATCTAATTGCTCACAATGGAAGTAAATATGCCATACAAGACACTTCACACAGTTTTGCTCGAAAATCAATCCATTAACAATCTTCTTTTACTCCATTTATGCCGACTGGCAACAAAATTGCACTCATAGTCAAGTCACTTTGCTTGGGTTGTACAACATCTGACATCCAACCCATTAACTTAGGGTTTTAAACTACTTATACTACCCTTTCCTTGGTCTATGTTCCCATATTAGGGTTGTCCACGCTAAATATTTTGACCTCTAGGTGGAAAAGTTGCTTGACAACTTTTAAAAGTTGTCATGCAACTTTTGAGCAACTTTCTCAATGTTGCTTTTCTTGACTCCTAGACCCATATTGGGCTAACCTAAGGCCACCCTCATGCTATGAAGGACCCCTAAACACCTCAAAGGCACACATACCCTCTATTTTCAAGAAAATCTCAATCTTGACTTATGACCCTAAGACCTCAACTAGGACCCTAACTAGGACTAATGAGCACATGGCTCTTTATTTTATATACAATGGCTTCATAAAGAAGCAAGAACACAATCAAAAGCAAATGGTGGGAGCCCTTTGAAGGGTGCTCCTGCACCATACTCCCCCTTTGCAACAAACTAAGAAATTAGGGGAGTGAGAAGAGCCGGATCAATGCCAAGCTTCTTGAACTTGCCCTCCTCCACCCAAGTAGCTTCAGACATAGGTTGATCTGCCCACTTCACTAAGTGCTCCATGTAGACCTGGTGTCTAGTAGACTTCTTCACCCTTAACTCCAAGATCTCTTCTGCTACAGGCTGCTTCACTTGGGGTAAGGCATTCACATCCAAGTCTTGTAGTACCTTGGCTTGGTTCTCAGTCTACACTTCTATCTCACCCTTGTACATGATCAGATCAACAACATTGAAGACTGGTGAAATGGCTAAGTTTGAAGGAAGTTCAACCTTATAGGCATTCTCACCATATTTTGCCAGAATTCTACAAGGTGCTACCCTCTTCATTTGTAGTTTGGTAGGCTTACCACTTTGCATCCTAGCTTTGCTCAAATGGACCATCACATAGTCACCCACCTTGAATTGAACCTCTCTCCTTTTCTCATCCATTTTGGCCTTCAGTTTTTTAGTGGATTCAAGGATGGCTTTCTTGACTTGCTCTTGGACTTCCTTGATGGTTTGAGTGAAGTCCTCTACTTGCCCACTCTTCATCTCCATGGAACCAAGTTCCCTGAGTTCACACACTCCTCTTGGATGTCTACCATAGACAACCTCAAAAGGACTTCTTCTAGTGTTCCTATTTACACTGTCATTATATGCATACTCTTCTTGAGGAATGATTAGATCCCATGTCTGCCCATACTCCTTAGTTAAACACCTTAACAAGTTGCCTAACACCCTATTGATGACTTAAGTCTGACCATCAATTTGTGGATGGTAAGCTGAGCTAAATGAGAGGTTAGTTCCAAGTCTCCTCCATAATGTTTGCCAAAAATGGCCCATGAACTTGTTGTCCCTGTCTGAAACAATGCTTAAAGGGAGTCCATGAATCCTCACAATCTCCTTAAAGAAGAGATGTGCAACATAGCTAGCATCATGTGTAGTTTTACATGGAATGAAATAGCTCATCTTGGAAAATCTATCTACTACCACATAGATGTTGTCCATGCTTGTCTTTGTCTTGGGAAGTCCTACTACAAAGTCCATGCTTACACATTCCCAAGGCCTATTTGGGACCGGCAATGGTTGATAGAGACCAGCATTGCTTGATCCTCCTTTTGCCCTTTGACACACACCACATTGCTCCACATACCTCTTCACATCTCTTGGCAACTTGGGCCAATAGTAGTACCTCTATACTAGATCCAAGGTTTTGTTGACTCCAAAGTGTCCACTTAAACTACCATTGTGTTTCTCTTGGATGAGGTTTTCCCTCATGGATCCTCTTGGCACACACAACTGATTACCTTTGAACAAGAGACCATTTTGGAGAGTGTAATCTGCATACTCACCATGGAATGGTTCTCAAACTCCTTGCAAACCTTGTAAGCTGATGAGAAGTCTTCATCTCCTTCATAGAGGTCCTTGAAACCTTCTATTCCTATGCTCTGCAACTGTAACTCTTGAACTGTCAACAACTTCCTGCTTAAAGCATCTGCCACCCTGTTGAGTTGCCCCTTCTTATGCTTGATGGTGAAGGTGAAGGATTGGAGGTATTCCATCCATTTCAAATGTCTATTGCTAAGCTTCTCTTGAGTGTTAATGTAACTCAAAGCCTGGTTGTCTGTGAACACCACAAATTCCTTTGGGAGTAGGTAATGCCTCCATTTTTTAAGAGACTGCACTAATGCATACAACTCTAGGTCATAGGATGAGTACTTCTTCTTTGCTACATTAAGCTTCTCACTGAAAAATGCCACGGGTCTTCCCTCTTGACTCAATACACACCCTACTGCAATTCCACTTGCATCACACTCCAATGTGAATAGCTTGTCAAAAGTAGGTAGGAGTAGGATAGGTTTTGTGGCTACTTCTTGCTTCAATAATTGAAATGCTTTGTCAGCCTGCTCAGTCCATTTAAACTTAGTTTTAAGGCCTCCTTTTATGGTGTCAAGGATTGGTGCACATATGCCACTGAAGTTCCTCACAAACTTCCTATAGAATTGAGTTAAACCATGGAAACTCCTAACTTCAGTCCATGTTCTAGGTGCAGGCCAATTCAAGATTGCCTCCACTTTGCTTGGATCCATCTTCAAGGTTCCCTTAGACACCACAAATCCTAAGTAGACCAACTCTTGCTTCAAGAAGTCACACTTCTCTAGGTTGATTGATAACTTCTCCTCATGCAACCTCTCTAAGACTAACCTCAAATTCTCAAGGTGCTCCGCTTTGGTTCTGTTATAGATGAGAATGTCATCTAGGTACACCACCATAAACCTGCCTGTGAAGTCCTTTAACACCTCATTCATCAACCTCATGAAGGTGCTTGGGGGCATTAGTGAGTCCAAATGGCATCACAAGCCATTCATACAATCCTTCTGTGGTCTTGAAAGCAGTCTTCCACTCATCTCCCTCCTTAATTCTAATCTAGTGATAACCACTTTTAAGGTCTAATTTAGTGAAATACATAGCACCTCCTAAACAGTCCATCAAATCGTCTATTCTAGGAATAGGAAACCTATACCTTATGGTGATCCTATTGATTGCCCTTGAATCAATGCAAAGTCTCCACTTGCCTCCCTTCTTTGATGCAAGCACTATTGGGACTGCACATGGGCTGATGCTCTTCTTGATCAGTCCTTGTTCCAATAACTCTTGCACTTGCCTTGCCACCTCCTTGTTTTGGTCAGGTGTGAGCTTATATGCAGCTTTGTTAGGTAGGGATGCACTGGGAACAAAGTCTATTTGTTGGCTTATAGACCTTCTTGGTGGGAGTGTTGTAGGTGCTCCATCACTCACTATGTCCTTATACTCTTGCAACATTTGCTTCACCTCCTTGGGTACCTCTGCCTGCAACTTGTCTTCTTCCTCCTTTGGCTTCACAAAGATGGCACACTTCACTGTTTCCTCCTCATGTAGCAAGTGTAAGAACTTTTTACCAGTAGCCAATAAGACACTAGGTGTTCTTGAAGTTCCCTCTTCATTCTTTGTCAAAGACTGAATCTTGAAGGTCTTGCTATCCTTCTTAAAGGAAATGGAGTTCTCATCTCCATCATAGATTACCTTCCTATCAAATTGCCATGGTCTGCCTAGTAATAAGTGACAGGCATCCATGGGTAACACATCACAAAGGATCTTATCCTTGTATCCTCCAATAGAGAACTCTACCCAAGTCTGTTCATTGACAAGCACACTCTGCTAATGGTTCAACCATGTCACCTTATATGGGTTAGTGTGGAGTATCCTTGTGAGTTTCAACTTCTTGGTTGCCTCCTCTGATATTATGTTATCAGTTGACCCTGAATCAACTATCACCTTGCAAACTTTACCAAGGATCTTGCATCTCACCCTAAACAATGCTCTCCTATGCCTAGGTTCATTCTTGACTGACTGTCTTATCAAGACCCTATTGAACATTAGATTTTCTCTAATTTCTGATTCAATATGATCCACCTTAGGTGTCTTGCTACTTGAAGAGTCTTCATGTGCATAAGCAATCCTCTTTCCACTGTTTGATGAGGTAGGCTTGTCAGGGCATCTATAGGCCGGGTGTCCAATTGTCCACAGTTGTAACATTTCATAGTTGCAAAGTAGGAGTTACCCCTGCCAGTACCTCTACCCCTACTTGGACCACCTTGTGCACCTCTTCCTCTAGAACAACCCCCTCTGAGATTGGTTTCACTACCATGTTCAGTCAACTTGGCTTCTCCTTGGTTCCTCTGCTCATTTGCCTTGCTTTGGTAACCACCTCGGTGATTCATTTGTTCTCTACCTCTGCCTCTACCCCTGTTATTGGAGTCTCCTTTCCTTTTGTTCCTCTCTTCCACCTTGGCAACAAGTTGATGACATTTTTGAATAGTAGTAGGAGTCCATAGGCTTATCTCCTCTTGAATGTTCCACTTTAGGCTGCTTAGATACCTAGCCACCTTAATAGATTCATCTTCTTGGATTTTGGATCTAAGGCAAAGCTTTTGAAATTCTTCAATGTAATAGGTCACATCTGGTAAGTAGTTCTCCTTGATCTTACTCACCATGGCCTTCCAATTGGTAGTAGGTAGCTTCACCATGCTAACTCTCTCTTCTTGCAGGTACTTCCACCATGTTAAAGTTGCTCCCCTTAATCTTGATTTGGCAACCTTAACCTTTTGAGCCTCTGTCACTCCCTCACACTCAAAGTGGTTTTCCATACCCTAAATCCATTCCATGATAGTGTCTATGTCCATTCTTCCACTGAAATGTGGCAATCATCCAAAATCTTTGGTGTTCAAAGCCTTAATGGCCTTTACAAATGGTTCTTCATTGAACAAGGGATCTGGTTTAGGTATAATGTCATCTATGTCTATAGTTTTCTTGCCTTTATCCTTGGTGTCTTGACCCCAAGGTCCTTGTGTCCTCTAATCCACCACTTCCTGCAGCTTATCCCTTATCTCACTCATAGCTTCTTCAAGGAGTCTATTCTTCTCCTTTTGCTCTTCTACCTCCCTAGCTAGCTCTGCATTAGTGACCATTGTGCTTTCCCCTACTGATTCACTAGATTACAGAGACATACACGGTCCACCAAATCTCTAACCTAGCCCTGATACCAATCTGATGGGATGGGGTTTGGGATAGACTAGCCTAGTCTATGCTCTTGGATCCTTTCCTTGGATCTCCAGGTGTTCTAACCACACCCTAGGGTCTCTAGGACTTCCCCTGCTTGTGGAATCCCCTGACCTTGCCCAATCCACCCACTAACAGGTTGAAAAACTACTCCTAAGGTCTCACCTACTCATGAGATTTAAGAAACCCTTACTTAGGCTAATAACGGCATGGCTTGTTCCACACCTTCCTAGGTCTTAGCAAGGATAGGTCAGGTCTAATACATGGTTTTTCCACCAATTCATGTGCCCCCAAGAGGTTTCAAGCTTCCTACCCCTTACCGATTTCACAATTTTGTCTTTTTGCCTACAAAATAGGGCTACAAGGATTGTGACCAATTAGGCCTCCTACCCGGTCCTTTAGGGCTCCCTCTTGCAAATGATGCACTTGCTTGTGAAACTTCCTAAAAGACCTGCTATTCATTTAGCAAGGGCTCAAGTATTTTCTTGGTTTTAGGCCTCCAAGTGTCTGTACACTGCCTTAGGTGGATTTTAAGGTTTTTAAGGGTTTTTAAGAGGGTTTTTAGGCCTACCAGGGTCACAGTGTAGGTTTGGTGCTTTTGCCACCTTTTCTGGATTGGTGGAAGCTCCTCCTTCACACCAATGGTGCTCCACTCACCCCTCTACAACTCCTCTAAAGGGTGCCTCCTCCTTTGACCTTCCTTGCTCTCTAAGACCTCTGCAACTTAACCCTTCCTAGTCGGGCACTATCCAGTCTCGCCTAGGAGTGGGTCTTTAAATGGCCTCCTTGCATTTTCAAGAGCCCTGATTGCTGCAAAGTATGGTACAGGGTTTGTACTCTCATTCCCCATGGTTTCATGGTGATTCCACAATGGGGAATGGAGTTATGAGCCCATTGACACAAACCAGTCCAAAACTGGATAGTGAGGAAGTAATTTACAAAATATTTACAAACACACACAACCTGCAAAAAAAAACCTAATCTAATTTCTCATAATGGAAGTAAATACGCCATACAAGACACTCCACACAGTTTTTCTCAAAAATCAATCCATTAACAATCTTCTTTTACTCCATTTGTGTCAACTGGGAACAAAATTGCAGTGACAGTCAAGTCACTTTGCTTGGGCTGTACAACATCTGACATCCAACCCATTAACTTATGGTTTGCAACTACTTATACTAACCTTTCCTCGGTCTATGTTCCCATATTAGGGTTGTCCACGCTAACCTAAAGATTTTGACCTCTAGGTGGAAAAGTTGCTTGACAACTTTTAAAAGTTGTCATGCAACTTTTGAGCAACTTTCTCAATGTTGCTTTTCTTGACTCCTAGACCCATATTGGGCTAACCTAAGGACACCATCATGCTATGAAGGACCCCTAAACACCTCAAAGGCACACATACCCTCTATTTTCAAGAAAATCTCAATCTTGACTTATGACCCTAAAACTTCAACTAGGACCCTAACTAGGACCAATGAGCACATGGCTCTTTATTTTATATACAATGGCTTCATAAAGAAGCAAGAACACAATCAAAAGAAAATGGTGGGAGCCCTTTGAAGGGTGCTCCTGCACCAGTTTTTCTTGTACTTATACTTGTTTTGATATCCAGGGTTAGTCTTAAAAGATCTTCTAGATCTCTCTTCAAATATTGAATTCCTTTTAGGACATCTAGATGCAAAATGACCTATATTATTACATGCAAAAAATTTTAAAGGTGTTTTTCCTTCGTACTTACTTCCTACCGGTCCTTTAGGTACTCTTCTAGAAAATAGGGTTTCAAGTTGCTCAAATTCGTCATCTTCTCTCTTCATATCATCCAATTCCTTTTCATATAAAGCTTTGCAATCTTGCTTGTTGGTTGATGATGTAGATGCATGAAAAGCAAGTTTAGACTTCATAGCTCCAGAAGGTCCAAATTTTTCAAGCTCAAAAGAAGATAATTTCGCAACCAAGGTATCTCTATTGACTAAAATATTAGCCATTGTTGTCAATTCATTAATTCAGTAGCCTTCATCTTGTAAGACAGTGGTAAAGCTCTCAAAACTTTAGAAATTATTTCATCTTCACTCAGAGATCCACCACAACATTGAATTCCCCTAACAATCTCATTTAACCTTTCCATGAATGAAGTAATCATTTCATCTTCTTCCATCTTCAAGTTTTCATATCTCACTTGGTAACCATCAAGTTTAGCAATCTTCACAATAGGGTCACCTTCATTAAGAGTCCCCAACTTGTCCCATATAGCCTTTGCAGATGATTTGCCATTTAATCCCATTATTTTCTGATCAGAAAGTGCACACAAGAGGGCTTCTCTTGCTCGACAATAATTCTCAAGCTCCTTATCCAAGTTTATCAGAGGGGGGTTGGCAGATGCTGAATAATAAGAGGTTACCCCATTCTCTATGATTTCCTAAATCTCCTTGCCAAGATATCTCAGATGAGTCTCCATCTAAATCTTCCATACTCTATAATTTGTTCCATCAAGCCTAGGAACATCTCTCCGAAAGATAGCAATAGATGAACTAGATAAACTTGAATTGTTAGTCATCATAGGATCTTCCTCATGTGGTTAAGCTTCTGTAGAGAGGACTAGAGATTTGATACCAATTGTTAGACAATTCAAATAATTGGAAGACAACTGAGAGGGGGGGGGGTGAATTAGTTGTCTCAGATTACCAAAACCTTAAGCAAATAAAACTTTAATATCGAAACCTAATAGATCAATACCAAAATGCATAAAGCAATTACCAAAATAGCAGATAAACCAATTAAGCATAAACAATAACCAAAGAATAAATACCATCCGCATGACACCAAGATTTGTACGTGGAAAACCTGGTAAAGGGAAAAACCACGATGGGAAGCCTACCCATAGTCAGATAATACTTTTACAGTAAGTATGTGATTACAATTGAGGGGCCTGCACTTGCAAGAAGGCCAACATCCTAGAGCATATTTCTCATCACAAAAGGAGTCTCACTGACTACATAAAAATCTAGACTACAATCTGAAAGAAGGAATGAACCGCAAAGATAGCATCTCCTATGTCTGAGTACAGTTTTGGTTAAGCTCAATACCGGAGGGCTAAATTCTCTTACATGAATCCTCTTCCTGAATGATTATTATATTATTCTCTCATTACATCCTCACATACCCCTTTCCTATATGATCTACAATGAGATCTTACACCGTATATATACAAACCCTCGACCATAAACAATTAGGTCGGCCACCAGACAATAAAACAATTACATAATTACAAAACATGTCGGCCTAAGACCAAACAAATAATATCCAACCCATAAGACATCCCGAAAACACATCGAGAGGTCCAATCCACACGTTACATTAAGCCAGTCCATAACCTAGGTAAACTGGGACCCAATATAGGTCCACAAATGTTAAAGCAATGATCCTAATCAACCAAGTCTCAAACATGATCACCATCAGCATCCTGAATCTCCACTAGAAGCCACACCAACACTAGTTATGCATATCATTAAAGATCTTCAACAAAGCTCTATCGGTGAAACCGTCGCTGGAACAAAAAACCAAGCTTGCCAGCAAACAGGATAACATCTGATCACTAGATCAAAACCAACTGACCGAACATGAATCTGAGTAGCATGAATAAGCCAATTCCATAACCCAAACATATTAGAGCAAACTGAATCATACCAAATCTAATCCAACTAGAAACCAAATAGCCTACTGGGACCAGAAGGATACCGGTAAAGCAACCAAATCAGCTAGTGTTGACATCAATGCAACGCATAATCAATTCATCCAAATGGACAACACGAACTACTCACTACAGATATATAAAGAGATGGCTAACTGTCAAAATTCTCACTACAATTGAAAAAGGGTGAATTGAAAAGTTTTGCATCTCCAAATGCATGGGATCAGTTCCAAGTTTAAGCTTGGATTACAAACCTCAAACTATAGAGCATATCTAGTTAGAGATCTCTATACAACTATCCTACAGTAGGTCCGATAAAGGACTACTACATTACTGCAATACTATCTGCCTTTGTTGTTCGCAACTCGCACTTCACACACACTATTGTCTTCGCTGCCAACTTTCTTTCACATATCACACACCTTCACACACACATTTTGTTGTTTGATTTACCTTATGCTACTACATATGTATATGTATATATACTGGAGGGAACAAATATAAAATATTGTTTTGACCAAGCCCAACACATTATCAATAAGATTATGTTGGTCTCCACAATACTTCTACACGCTTCCTTTGCATACTCTGGTTGCATATACCGAGATTAGCAAAAAGGGATAGGGTCATCCAGACCCAAGGATACCGGCCCAATATCACAAGATCAAGCCCAATATCTCCAAAATCTAGACCCCACATGTACCAAGAAAACTGCAACACAAAAATCGAAGAGATACTTTTGATAATTACCAAGACTTCTAACACCGAGATACATAATTGATACTGAGATCAATGAGAACTCCTAACATCGAGATGTTGGGATCAATGAGAACTCAATGAAACCTCTAAAGTCATCATCCAGGACTATCCATGTTGCACAATACCTTCTGACCAAAACTACAACATCTGAACTACACATACATACTAACTGCATACAATCCTCACATACGATATTCACAATAACCATAACATCCATAACATCCGGACTAATATCCAGACCTCATACACTATTTGATCCAAAACTGAAGGGCTAGTTTGACATCAATGATAATATTATTGATACAAGTCTAACAATATACGATATGGCATGGAAGAATTCCCTCGGTAAGGTATTTCAATGTTTTTAGAATTAATGCTATATTCAGAGAGATGAAGGAAATCTTGGAAAGTTTGACAGTAGAGCTAATGAAGGTATATTTCTAGATTACTCTACAAAAAGAAAAGCTTACATATGTTATAGCAAGATGTTGAACAAAAACGTTGAAAGTACAAATGTGAAGGTTAATGAAAACATTTCAAAAAAAATAGTGTACAAGCATGTTACGAATATGATGAGTCTACAAGTAGAGAAGAAGAGAAGAACATGGATGAAAATAGGTAGAAAGAAACTTAGGTTTATATAGAAACTATATATCAAAAACCTTGAGGTATGTGCAGAAAAATCATACTGAGAATCAAATTCTAATAGATAAAAATAGAGGAGTTATCACAATAAGCAAAGTTGTTGAAGAACAAGTTCGTTTATGTTTACTTTTCGAAGCTAAACCTAAGACGATTGAAAAATATTGTAAAGATCAAAATTGGACGAAGGCTATGAAGGAAGAACTAGATCAAATTGAGAAGAATCAGAATTGGGAACTAGTCCCTAGACTAGCAGATAAGAATGTTATTGGAGCAAAATGGGTATTCTGTAACAAGATGGATGAAGACGGTCATGTAGTGAGAAACAAAGAAAGGTTGGTATGCAAAGGATACACACAGGTTGAAGGAATTGGTTTTGAAGAAACATATGGTCTTGTTGCTAGAATGCAAGCTATCATAATGTTTTTAGCTTTTGCAAAATTTGAGGATTTCAAAGTTTATCAAATGGATGTGAAATTAATATTTTTGAATGGAGAATTAAAAGAAGTTTACATTGAACTACTGGAAGGATTCAAGTTATTAGATGATCCAGATGTTGTTTGTAGATTGAATAAGGTGTTGTATGGATTGAAGAAAGCACCTAGAGCCTAGTATGGAAGATTAGATAAGTATCTAATGAATCAAGGTTTTCAAAAAGGGTCTGTTGACAACAATCTTTACTTTAAAGTTGATTCAAGTAAGATCCTAATTGTTGTTGTATATGTGGATGATATCATCTTTGGAGGTAACGATGACACGTGCAAGAAATTTGCTAGTGAAATGTAAAAGGAATTTGAAATGTCTATGATTGGTGAGTTAAATTTATTTCTTGGATTGCAAGTGAATTGGGACAGTAAAGGTATTTTCATTTCTCAGTCAAAGTATGTTACAGAGATATTGAAGAAGTTTGGATTGGAAAATCCCAAACTGGTATGTACTTGTATGACTACTCGATGTAAGTTGACTAATGATGATCAATCTTCTGAAGTTGATACAAGCAAGTAAAATTATATGATTGGGGGATTTTTATACCTAACTACTACTAGATCATATATCATGTACGATGTTTGTCTTGGAACCAGATTTCAACAAGAATCGAAGGAATCTCATGTTGTTGCAGTGAAGATGATATTTAAATATTTGAAAGGAAAAAATATTTTGGATTGCGGTACCCAAAGGATCAAACTTTACTCTGAAAGCTTATACTGATGCAGATTGGGTAGGAAGTGTTTATGACAGAAAGAGTAATAATGGTGGAGCATTTTTCCTTGGCTCTCGGTTAGTTGAATGGTTAAGTAAGAAGTAGGATTTTGTATCTTTATCAATAATAGAAGCTAAGTATATTAATGCAACTACTTCATGTTGCACTCAAGTACTTTGGATGAAATAGGCAATGAAGGATATTGGTGTGATATTTGATGAAGTGATCTTAACCATGTGTTACAATACAAGTGTAATCAACAAAGCATATTTCTATTTGGCATCATTTATTAAGGGAGAAGGTGTTGGACAATGAAGTAAAAATTGAATATGTACCTACAAAAGTGCAAGTTGCAAATATATTTACGAAGGCTTTGTGCAAAGACACTTTTGAGTATCTCCAGTAGATGTTGGGGGTCATACCCCTTCCTAGTTTGAACTAAGTGTGCATTTAGTAGTGCATTAGTCTAGGGAACTTCATGCATATCTTAGTCTGGGCTAATGTTTTGGTACTTCCTCTTAGGGGGAGCTATGTGGATTTTGAGTTGAGATATTGCTTACCTTTGTCCTTAATGTCAAAGGGGGAGAAGTTGGAGAAGATTGGAGAGGTATAGTCATTTTTCTAAGGGGGAGAAGTTGAAAGATGAAATCTGTGTTTGTCATTGATGAATATTATCATAAATGACAAAGGGGGAGATTGTTGCAAATGTGAAGATGTTTGATGTGTTAGTATGGTTCTCATTGATGTCAATGTATTGACTCTGTGTTTTCAATGTTTGGTTTTACTTTGTATTGTTGATATGTTGCAGATGTGTTCATATGTGTTGATATGTTGTTGGATATTACCTTGAGATATTTCTCTCAATTTTTGGAGGTCCTAAATTTATGCTCCAAAAGTCTATGTAGTAATGATGTTTTTGGGCAGAGACTACAGTGCTTCGTATTTCTTCACATTTCCAATTCTATTGATCAAATTTCATATTTATGTTATTCATATGTCTATCTTTGTTATTCTGATTCGACATGTGTTGGTGTGATCTAGAGTTGTGATTTTGGATATGATCAGTTTGAGTCCGGTTAACCCCGAATGCTCTATCTTTTTCTCTGATGATTGCGACATTTGGATAACGTGTTGGTGCATCGTGGTGTGGTCCACTTCGCATTACTTTCCACCTTGGGAATGCTTAGTGAAGACCTATTTTGAATTTTGTTTCTTTATTTCCTTGGCCAGCTTGAAAATTTTATTTCAGAGATCAACATAAATGGAAATTATTGTAATGAAGAATATATAGAAAAGGATAGAAAGATATAGAGAGGAATTGGATTGAAAAGAAGACCTATCTACTGTTAATTTGTGTGGAGATATGTTTTCATTGTAGATGATCAATATGGTTGTTTGTTGATGAGGTTTGGTACCAGTGGGAGTGAGCATAAGGTTTTTTCCGGCGAGTTAGTTGTGTGCTTCAGTGGTGGATTCTTTCTTTCTTTCTTCTTTTGGGTAGTGAGCCCTTCTTTCTTTTTCTAGTGGTTTTAGCTGGGCAATGAGCCCACCTAAAGTGAGCATTTCTAGCAATGAGATATCTTATAAAAATCACCTTAACCAATGTCACCCTAACATGCATTTTTATATTAAAAACTAATATTCTCCATGGTTTTTCCCTTCTTGTTCTTTCCAAGTCATGTTTAGTGTTTCATGTATATGATCTTTCATGTTTATATACGCTTATGGTTAGGTAATCTAAGATTTGTTTACTATATTTGTTTCTGTGGGAAAAGTTAAATGGTTTAATGTACAAATGATTCACCCCCCCCCCCACCTCAGTTGCCTGGGATATTCAACAATGTGTAGTTTGATATCATAGTTAAATAGGATCTTTTGGTAATAATGTGGGTGCATAATTTGATGATGGATGATCTTCTATAGTGGTTGTTGGTGTCATATAAAAGTTCTTGTTTATAATTTTCTATAATGAAAGTTCATTCACATATTGAGTTCCATTGGTAGGAGATGGTTATATTCAAGTTATTTGGAGATGTTGAAATTTTGGTAAAATGGAAAAATCTTGGAGACTTTGGTTTAGGTGTCAACTTTATGACTTGTTGACTTTAACATGCAATTCTTGGTTTAGAGGATGTTTTGGTTTTGTGCCATGATGTTCTTTTCTTTACTAGTTTAGAGTGTTGGCATGATACACGTTCTTTTGGGAGCATGATATGTTTATTAGAGCATATAATCTTTTTTTTTTAGAACCTATTAGACCATGATGCGATGATGTGTTCTTGATTCTCTAGTTTCGATATTTGACATTGATCTTTTTGGTGCTCTTGGTATTGAGCAAAATGATAATTTGCATTAGAGCTTGTTGATTTATATTTGGAGCTTAGCATGGATTGATCAATTATAATTTCTCTTATATTTAGAGACATGTATTAAGATGTATACTATTTTATGATGTTTTAGTACAGGAAGTCTAAGGAGCCTACATCTTGGTTGGATGTGAGTTCAACATCGATCTATGAAGAGAATGTTCTTGGAGAGATTCATGATGAATTGGCTACCTTGGAGGAGAATTCTCATTCCCCACTCTTGGTTTACTTAGTGGCAAATCATTTGAAAAGATATTTCCCACCTTGTTTTTAGATGGATTTCTTTTTTGGAAATTTTTATCTTGGGAATGAGTCTTGAGCTATGATGATTGGTTCTAGAAGGCTTATTTGAGGATTATTTTAGCATGAGTTATTTCTTTGACTTCTCATGAATATGGATCTTGAGATATGGTTAGACTAGTTCTAGAGGATTCATTCAAAGAGTGTATAGAATGTTTATCTCCTTATGCATATGAGTTCATTTATGATGTGATTCACTAATGAGGAGATTTAGGAGATATTATTGGGCTCATTCCCTTGGTTAGGAGTGTATTATCGGGTTTTATGTTCCTTTTGGTGTGAGATGCATATATCTTGGTTATGGTTAGATGTCAATAATTCCAATCTCTCAATTTTATTAAGGAGATCATACTTATGGTAGTTATACGGTTTTGGGGTGTGTATAGAAGGACAATACATGTGCTTTGATTTGCAAGTTCTCTCTTTGGTGTTGTTCTTCTTCCTAAATATTTATATTCACGTAATTAGGGTTGAGGTTTGTATGGAGCTACTGTGATCACTATATTTGTGATCATATGTTATTACTTGATTATTTTTTAGTGACAACATGGATGTTTTTTAAATCTCTTTCTATTATTGTGTGTGTGGAGAGTTTAGAAATAAGTGGTGAGAGTTGCATTGCATTAAATTTGTTTGTAATTGTTTTATATCTTTGTGGATGTTTTTGTTGGCATTATGTGAATCGGTATGAGGACATAATGATATTGTATGTTGTCATTGATGTCAATATGTGATATGAAGAGAGAACCGGCATATGTGAGAACCGATATTTATGCCAAAGTAAAGTGGTATATTTGTTCAAGGTGAACCGGCATGTCAAGGTGAACCGGCATGTAGTCATGGGAACCAGCACATGGAAGCATTGTATGACTACTGGTTGGTAGGTAGTTTCCACTTTAGGTTTTCCGGTTGGAGTATCTTAAGCCTATGTGACTCAATCGGTGATCTTTATGTGATGAAGTTAGCATGATAATGAAGAACAGATAGTGTTGCCACGTAAGCCTTGTGCGCGTGAAGGATCTTGCATAAAGAAGAGTGTTCCTATCTACCTCGGGAATGTGCAAAGTCTGTAAACGGTGATAACGGGTGATGGGTTATCAGCCGCCATGAAATCTGTGGAAAATGAACGATGGAGAATGTCTTGAGATTGGATCAAGACTGTTGCATTCAATACAATATGATCAACGGTCAGGATTGAACCATTTGAATTCCTTAACCTAACAGGTCTAGGGTTTAGGGTTTATGCTACCGACCTGTCTATTGTCCTATACAGTCGATGTTGTTATTCTTTCAGAGTTTGTTGGCAAAAGTTGTGTGTGTGTATCTAAGAGAAGAGATACGTGATTCTTGCCAAACAAGAGGAGAGAATTCATATCTGCAGAGTGTAAGTGTAGAAGGTGAAGAAGAGCTTAAGCGGATCTGCATTGGCATTGAGTGCTATTATCAGGTCATTGATATTGTAGCGTCGTAAATTGTACGCACTTGCTAAAGCAGTACAATTTCACACCTAGTTTAGCACCCGCCTTGGCGCATTTTGCATTTTGCATTGCATTTCCCCTTTAGCACTTAATTAATTAAATTAATTAGGTCTAAGGTCCTATTTCATCATCTTCCATATCATAAAGTTGGGCCCTTTTCATTAAAGTGTGCCCCTTTCATTTTATTCCTCCAATACATCATTTAATCAAAAACCCTAATTAGGTCCTATTTTGAACTTGGGGGCTTGATTTCGAGGGTCAAAACATCTTGAAATCAGTTGTAACTTTGGGATTCTCTCTAAAATCATCATATTCGACGGCCCTGAAAATTTGGTGAAAAGTTGTCGGGACCATGGCACCCAGCGTGCACATGGTCCCGGACATTTTTCCCGAAATTTTAGGAGCGCAATCCAATCATAAAATAAAGCTTAACCCCAAGAAATTGATGGGAGATTCAATCTCTAGGTCCACCAAAAGTTGAAATTAAGACCTAGGGTTTCATATATAAGAGCTCTCTTTCTTCATTTGAAAGGATCAAAGATTTTTGGTTTCAAGGACCTTCTATGCAGCGAAAGAGCAGATCTTTGAAGACTTCAACAACATTCAACATCCATCCATCAAGCATTCATCAATTTCATTCATCCATTTAGGGCTTTGAAGACATTGAAGAGCAATAGGGGATCACCGACTGAAGATTGGCTTGTACCCCTCCCTTGGGGGTTGGGTATGATTTCATGTTGTTTTCATGTCTTTGCATAAGCCTCATTATATCACTTTTATTCATGCTTTAGATCTCTTTACATCTTGATTTGGAGCATTTGCATTATCATTTACAAGCAATTAGGGTTTACTTTCTAGGTTGCTCTAGTTTGCTTACTTGCATTTTAGGATCTTGCACACACACGAGGTCTGCACACACATTACTTTTACAATACAACTTGGCTATTCGTGGAGGTGGAAATCACCAAAGCGGGGGTTTGACTAAGGCAAAACCCTATATAGCCGCCCAAAACACCTTTTTAGATATAAGTGCAGATTTCGGGATTCAGACGACGCCGCAAGTTGCAGATCTGGAAGAAGCAGACCGAGACAGAACTTCACACCAAATTGCAGAGAAAAAGACTAGGACAGGGGCGTGGGGTGCCCTGGTCCCTGGGACAGGGACGCTGGGCGCCCTGGTCCTCTTGACAGACATCAATTTTTAGCATTTTTGACAGCTTTCCAGGTTGCAAAATAGCAGTTTCAGGTGCAGAATCAGGACAGTGGCGCTTGCGCCCCCGTCCTGAACATTTTCACTCAGATTTTAACACCAGGTATGCATTTACATTCTTGTCTTGTCCTTGTATTTACAGCTTTCCATTGTTTAATATTAATTCTGCAATCTTGTTACTGGTTCATACTTGCACTCTAGGGCTAGTAGTTGAACTTGCATCATCCTATCTATCATTTGCAACAAAGGAATAGAAATCCTAATAGGTAGCCCGTGGCTGTCTCTTCCACAAAAAGAAGTAGCCAATTGTGTGATACCTCTAGGCTCTTTCGTATTCCACAAGTGTGTGATTGAAAGTGAGATTAGGGCATGTTTGCTTAGTGTCACTTTTTCCCCCACACATTTTTGGTGAACCCGACGTGAAATTCCAATCTTCTCTAATTCTGATTGATGTTTCCAAATTTGAGTGTTTATGCTATTTCAAAATCAAATTTGTATTTACAAGTTTTAATTTCTTGCAAGATTCAAAAAATTAGGAGGAAATTTTTGCTAAAACTCTAATTTTTCAATTCAAAGTTGAACTTGTGGATAGCTTAATTGGGATCAATAATTTTAAGTTTAGGAACTCATTTATTTCATTTTCTAAATCTACATTCTAAGTGCTTGCATTGGTTAAAATTAAACATTTCTTTCTATGTGTTATCATTTGAAAGAGGAAAATTGTTGTCATGATGCATTCATTTCATAGATGTGATAATGGGTTAGCTTCCCTTGTTTCAATTTTTCCTTCTCCTAAAGAACCTCCCCCCATCTATAACAACATTTTAGTGCCTAAAAGAGTTGCTACCAATCCCTTTGAGACTCTCCCATGCTCTAAGGATGAAGAATTTAAGAGTGATCTTGACAATTCTCCTAAAATGTGCCCTTCCTATTTAGCTATCCTAGAGGAAGAGAATGATATCATAAACACCTTTCTTAATGTTACTTCACCTTCCCTACATGATGCCTCTCTAAGTGAAAATGCATTGATGGACATTGACTTATTTTCTCCTAAAGTTGGTCCTTCCAATGGGGGCATGTTAGTGCAACAAGAGGTTATGAACACTTCTTTCAAAGATCTCCTTCCTAAGCATGAATCTTTGGAGACATATGTTCATGTTCCTCCTAAAAAACACTCCCTTCATGAGGATCCTTTTGTGCAAGAAGATGACATTATCCCTACATTTCCTAGTGATGGCATTTCCTTTTCCAACAAAATTCCCACTAGATATGATGAATTAATGATAAATGCTTACCCTTCTCCTAAAGTTTGTCTTACCCATAAGCATCCCTTAGAGAAAGAAGATGAAATAATAAGCAATTTCCTTAATTCTCTCTCGCCTAAAGATCATATTGAACATATTTTGAGGAAAGAGGATGAGTTTAACACACCTATTGATGCTCTCCCTCCTAAGGATGAGGAATTAATAAACAACGTTATCTCCTCTCCTGAAATTGACAATACTTCAAACACTCCTTTCAACAACTTCGCTATTTGGGATGAACCATTAGAAGAAGGTGTAGATTATTCTCTACCCCATGAGAGAACCCTAGCCAAAGGGGATGAAATCAAGATTGAAAACTCCCTTGATAGTTTCTCACCTTCCTTGAATCTCAATCATTCTCCCTCTAAAAATAAAGCATCTCCCTCTCCTCAACTTGGTTCTACTCATAAGGAAACCCTAGTTCAAGGCAAGATGGTTAACATCTCTTTCGAAGATCTCCCTCTCAAAAGTGAGACTTTAGAGAGTAATGTTGATTCTTCTCCTAGAGAGTTTATTCCCCATGTAGATCCTTTGGTGATAGAGGATGATATGACCTTTCCTAGTATTACTCCTCCTACTGGAACATCATTGCCTACCCCTTGTCTCTCTCCTAAAATTGATTTAATCCGTGATGAGATTTTAGTGCAAGAGAAGACTATCAACAATTCTTCCAACACTTTTGTTCATTCCTCTAAACCATCCTCAATCAATTTGATACGTGTGAATGAAACACCTAACAAACCTCTCTTCACTATCCAAGGTGCTTGTCCTTCTCAAAATTCTCAACCTTTAAATAAGCCTATCTTAGTGGTTCAAGGTGGTTATGCTAATGATTCTTTTTGCACTCCTAAGAAACCTATTATTGCTGTGCAAGGAGGTTATTCTACTAAGAGCCCTTATGAGTATGTTAAGCAACTGACTAGAGAGAGTTATAATGCGGTTGCTCATACCTATAACACAAGAAACAATAGGCAACCTAATCCTCCTCCAGTTATCCCAACTTCACTTCCTCCTTCCCAACCAATTCTTCCGCAAGCTCCACGTATTTCACAAGTTCTTGGTAAGGAATATGATCTCATAGAACAACTTAAAGTTACCCCTACTAAGATATCCCTTTGGGATTTGATCCAAACTTCTTTCGCTCATCATGGAATGTTACAAGATGCCTTGAAAGACTTGAATGTTCCTCCACCTAATACATCTAGTAATATAGTGTCTTTGGTTAACTCTGTGATGAATCCTAAAGCTCAAATTGTGTTTACTCAAGATGAGTTGCCTACTAGTGAAATTCAACATCAATTTGATCCCTTGATGATTGTGGTTATCATAAATGACACTGCTATAAGACGAACACTGGTAGATAATGGTTCTAGCCTTAATGTGTGTAGCATTAATCTATTGCATAAGATGAATGTGGATACATCCCTTATTGACCCTGACTCTCGTCCCATTCGAGGCTTTGATAATGTGGCTAAGTCTTCATTAGGTATTATCACCTTACCCATCACAGTGGGACCTGTTACTTTGCCTACTCCTATCCATGTTATGTCGGGAAATCTAACATACAACTTGTTATTAGGGAGACCTTGGATTCACAGTATGCAAGCTGTCCCCTCTACATTGCATAGACAAGTTAAATTTATTTATAATAATAAGACATATACCTTGATAGGTGATACTAATTTTCAAGCTTGTTTGCAAACATCTACTTCCAAAGGGAGTTCTTCTAAGCCTTCCTCTTCTAGTGATGACTCGTTAAACAAGATACCTATGGATGAATCATCACCCTCTAATAATCAAAATTCTTTGGATGAGTTTGAAGTTCTTGAAGAAGATTCTTCTCAACTTGAATCTACACATGAAAAGGCTTTTGATCCTGAGAAGGTCCTCATAGAAGATGATTGGGGATCTCTTGATTTCAATCCCACCTTTGTAGGTGAGTATAGGGTTCCTCCTAGAGAGCTTAAAGTTAAAAAGAAGGAAGAAACTAGAGATCAATCAGTCTTACCTGAACCTATGAGCAATAATTTTGTGGCTGCTTCTCAAACTTCTTCTCCTCACACCTCTAATTCTGAAGAATTTGATTCTTTGTCTTATGAAAAACCACCTTTTCTTTCTGAAATGGCTAATTGTTATGGTCGTGGTTTTCATATTTTGGCTAAGAGTGGCTATAGTGGAAATGGTTGTGGCGCAAATGAACAAGGAATTAAAGTTCCTTTAGAACATAACATGCATGAATATTCATTTGGACTTGGATATAATCTTTCTAAGCCCACCAAAGCATCTAAAAGACCATCTCTCAGTGTGAATGCTATATTTAGTAGTGATGATGATCTCACTTCAACTAAATCATCTTCTACTTCTATCAACTCTCATTCCCCTCATAAGGAAATCTTGGCGATGAACAAATCTCTTTATGAATCCCCTCAAATTTCTAAATCCACTTATGAATCTTTATCTCCTATTCATCATAAAGTCCTTTCCTCCAAGGATAAGGCTCTAATAAATTACACTCATCCTTCTTCTAAGATTTCTTATGACTTTTCTTGTTCAATTTTTATCATTTTATACATGTTTTTGATCTCACTTATAGTTGAGCATTTAGCATGTCATATTCAAATACCTCATTCAATCTATCATGTCTTTAAATAACATTAATGGCTATTATGTTGCTCATCATTATGTGACATTGGTAGCTCATTTACTGGGGGCTCATTGTCATTCATGATGGTACAATTTCAAGTGCAATCATATTTTTGAAGCAACATAATAGCCTAATTTTTCTATGTTATCTCTTGTTCCTATGGGGTAATAATGTGGAAATATTGATCATCTTTTCTTTAGAATCCTCTTTTCCTAGATATGGGAGAAGATGTGTATTCTCTTTCTTATCCTACCCACTTCTTGTGAGGAGCATTTTACATACACTAATGTCTTGCTTGCATGAATTCATGTGAGTATGTTATACATTTTTCTTATGTCTAAATCTCTCCCTAGAAGACTGTGTAAGTCCTTCTCATTGTCCTTATCCTTGGGAGGCAATGATCTTTCCTTATTTTTATCTAAGGATCCACTTTTTCCTATTTTGTGGATGGTGTGACCTTTATTACTTGATGTTATTCCTTGTATGCATTTGTTGTTGTTTGTTCAAGGATTCTCTCTTACAAGAGGTGTAAGTCCTTGACTACAACCTCTTTTGCACTTGGTAAAATACATCCATAATGAATTCACTCTCCCAATTGGGTTAAAAAGATCGTCATCCTTCATTAAGAACCACTTTCACCTCACAAAAGAAGGAAGTATTGCATTCTTATTCTCTTCTTTGTATTATTCTAGAAGATGTTATATTTGTCTAAGACAATTCCTCTTGAGGATAGGTGTCTTTTGTACAAAGATCTCTTCTCCTCTAAGGATCTCCTTTACACATACTACAAGATATCCCTTTTCAATTATCTTATCCTTGCTTAAAGAGTGCAAAACTCTCTTGCTTGGATCTACGACATTGTTGTAGTTTTGGGGTATCTTCTTTTGTGATGAAGGTAGGTATCCTTGTTCTACTTTGCTTATGACATAAACATGACACTTTTTGAGCAATGGGTCATTCTCGGAACCAGAGCACAGACTCTTAGAGCGAGATGTCTCCATTTTTCTTTTATGCAAGGTGATTATTCTCGGAACTAGAGCACAAACTCTTAGAGCGAGATGTCACACTTTTGTACTATACATATACAGGTTATAGCATACTCGGGCATAGACTCCTATGAGGTGCTTCTAACCTCACTTACACACACATGCACGAGGTTGAGTGGAACTAGCGGCATAAGGCTAGACTTTCTCACTCTCCTCCCTTACATGGATCACCTAGACAAGATCTAGGGGCGAGAAGTCCATGTTTTCTCTCTCACTATTCTTCTCATGGATCACCAATGTGTGTATTCATGCTTTTTTCCTTTCTTTACTTCTCTTTGCATTTTGTTTCCATTTACATCCTTCATCTTGTGTTAGAGAACTCTCAAATCCTCACACTCTTTGTTGTGTTGGAATTGAGATTTAGTCCTCTTTCTTACCAAATGATTCTCCATTAGTTTTTGATCTCTTATCAAATCTTCTTGTGAGCATTTGTCATCAATATTCTTTAACAATTCGAAGTGGTATACATGATACCCTGTTTCAACTCACTAAAATTAGCAAGCCGAAACAGGGGGGGGCATATAGCTACCCTCGAATTTTCATCACCTTCCTTAGTAAGCATTAGGTGATTTTGTGATCTAACGTGTGTTTTGTAGGGTGCGGTTCCTAACTGTGTACTGCAGATACCGCTGGGGGCTTCGTTCGACAGACTTATGGATATATCCTTTTTCAAATAATGTTTACTTTTTTGTACTTTAGCTTGCATATGCACGTAGTACTCATATGACCGCTAAAGTGGGGGCTAAATGTAGCGTCGTAAATTGTACGCACTTGCTAAAGCAGTACAATTTCACACCTAGTTTAGCACCCGCCTTGGCGCATTTTGCATTTTGCATTGCATTTCCCCTTTAGCACTTAATTAATTAAATTAATTAGGTCTAAGGTCCTATTTCATCATCTTCCATATCATAAAGTTGGGCCCTTTTCATTAAAGTGTGCCCCTTTCATTTTATTCCTCCAATACATCATTTAATCAAAAACCCTAATTAGGTCCTATTTTGAACTTGGGGGCTTGATTTCGAGGGTCAAAACATCTTGAAATCAGCTGTAACTTCGAGATTCTCTCTAAAATCATCATATCCGACGGCCTTGAAAATTTGGTGAAAAGTTGTCAGGACCATGGCACCCGGCGTGCACATGGTCACGGACATTTTTCTCGAAATTTTAGGAGCGCAATCCAATCATAAAATAAAGCTTAACCCCAAGAAATTGACGGGAGATTCAATCTCTAGGTCCGCCAAAAGTTGAAATTAAGACCTAGGGTTTCATATATAAGAGCTCTCTTTCTTCATTTGAAAGGATCAAAGATTTTTGGTTTCAAGGATCTTCTATGTAGCGAAAGAGTAGATCTTTGAAGACTTCAACAACATTCAAAATCCATCCATCAAGCATTCATCAATTTCATTCATCCATTTAGGGCTTTGAAGACATTGAAGAGCAATAGGGGATCACCGATTGAAGATTGGCTTGTACCCCTCCCTTGGGGGTTGGGTATGATTTCATGTTGTTTTCATGTCTTTGCATAAGCCTCATTATATCACTTTTATTCATGCTTTAGATCTCTTTACATCTTGATTTGGAGCATTTGCATTATCATTTACAAGCAATTAGGGTTTACTTTCTAGGTTGCTCTAGTTTGCTTACTTGCATTTTAGGATCTTGCACACACACGAGGTCTGCACACACATTACTTTTACAATACAACTTGGCTATTCGTGGAGGTGGAAATCACCAAAGCGGGGGTTTGACTAAGGCAAAACCCTATATAGCCGCCCAAAACACCTTTTCAGATATAAGTGCAGATTTCGGAATTCCGACGACGCCGCAAGTTGCAGATCCGGAAGAAGCAGACCAAGACAGAACTTCACACCAAATTGCAGAGAAAAAGACCAGGACAGGGGCTTGGGGCGCCCTGGTCCTCCTGACAGACAGCAGTTTTCAGCATTTTTGATAGCTTTCCAGGTTGCAAAACAGCAGTTTCGGGTGCAGAATCAAGACAGTGGCGCCCACGCCCCCGTCTCGAACATTTTCAATCAGATTTTAACACCAGGTACGCATTTACATTCTTGTCTTGTCGTTGTGTTTACAACTTTCCATTGTTTAATATTAATTCTGCAATCTTGTTACTAGTTCATACTTGCACTCTAGGGCTAGTAGTTGAACTTGCATCATCCTATCTATCATTTGCAACAAAGGAATAGAAATCCTAATAGGTAGCCCGTGGCTCTCTCTTCCACAAAAAGAAGTAGCCAATTGTGTGATACCTCTAGGCTCTTTCGTATTCCACAAGTGTGTGATTGAAAGTGAGATTAGGGCATGTTTGCTTAGTGTCACTTTTTCCCCCACATAGATATACCTGTTGATCTTTAACTACTTCAACAGTTGTGAAATCCCCTAACAGGGTAGCCTTAACCGACTTGTTGAAAATCCTCTAACAAGGTAACTTGAAGCTACTGAGTCATTGATATCCTTTAGCTATTGAGTTCTTGAAATCCTCTAACAAGGTACCCTTAATAGGGTTTAACCCTTAACCGGGTATTGTAGCCATCCCTTAACCGGGTGATCCCTAATAGGATCGGTTCCTAACATAACCTATTGTATCTGTCTTTAACTGGACAAGGCTCCTAACAGAGCAGACTTCCAAAGAGTTCAAAAACAAGCTTGTGGGTATTCATCCCCACCGTGGTTTTTCCCAGTTGGGTTTCCACGTGAAAAATATGTGTCATGTGTGATGTTATGATTATTTTCTGATTAAGTGGTGATGCATGTTGATCTTGCTGTAATATGTACATGTTTGATGGTAGATTGCCTGTTCATGCATTAGAGTGAAATGGGAATGAAGAGTTAGATTATACGAGAAGATAAGTGTCAACCAGTCTTTGCTCGTCTTAGTTACATTGGGTTTTGCCGGTTGAACTCTGTTGAAGGACCGATGCTGCTGTTTGTCTGCCAGTGCATAAGTGTTAGTTGACAAACTGGTTTAAGGTTGAGTTTTTGCCTATACTGATTCACCCCCCCCCTCAGTACCATTTTGGTACTATTCATTCATCATTAAGTTATCAATTGGTATCAGAGCATCCTCCAGGTCCTCTGTGTTGTAAGCTTAACTGCTTGAGGGAAAGATCCTGTTGTAATGATGAAGAGGGAAGGTCCAAAGTTTAACAAAGAAAATTCCAGTATATGGAAAGACAAAATGAAGATATACATCAGAAGCATGGGTGCTTAACACTGGAGCTATGTTGAGAATCCCTATGTTGCCCCTACCGGTACTCTCACCGATGATCAAAAGAGAGAGATACAGGAGAATGGGCAAGTCATGGAAACCCTAATCAGTAGTTTATCTGATATTGAGTTCATTGATGTCCAAGATAAGGTAAATCCCAAAGAGGTATGGGATTCTCTTGAAAATATCTATGGATGTGATGAGCATGTAAAACAATCTAAGGAAGAAAGCCTTAGAGGAAAGTTTGAAGACATGCGAATGGTTGAAGGTGAAACTATTCAACAGTATGGTATTAGAATCAAAACTATTGTCAGAGATATCAAGAGTGCAGGTGGTAAAATGGAAGATTCCACTGTGGTAAGCAAAGTCCTGAGATCCTTATTGTCAGTCTATGTAATAAGGGTTGCTGCTATTCAGGAGTTGAGATCAATTGAGAAGACTAAGGTATCCTTGGACTCCATCATAGCAAAGGTGACAACCTATGAGCTAAATAGTTTTGATGGCAGTGTTTAAAAGACTGAATCAACTTTTAGAGCTTCTGTTGTACCATCCAGGAAAGGAAAACAAGCAAGCACTAGTGGTGAACCAAGACAAAGCAAAGTAATGGATGATGAGGAGTTTCTGATGGAATTTGAAGCTCTTCTTACCAGGAAATTTCCAAAAGGAACTGGTAAATACAGAGGTAAGCTCCCTTTGAAATGTTTTTCATGTAACCGGATAGGACATATTGCTATGAACTATCCTAATAGTGACAACAAGGATAAACCAGAAAGATTCAGCAAATTCAAAGGACGAAACCAGAGAAACTGTTTTGTTGCAGTTGATGAAGGTGTCACAGATGAGGAATCAGAAGATGAAGAGAATGAAGACATTGTGTTTGTTGTTGTAAAGGAAGATGTGTCAGACAAGAAGGCTCTTGTCTCTCGCTTTGATAATTCCAATGAGTGGATTATTGACAGTGGTTGCTCACACCATATGACTAGTGACCGGAGCAAGTTTCTATCCTTGGAAGAGTATGATGGTGGTGTGGTTCATTTTGGCAATGATGCACCATGTATGGTTAAAGGAAAAGGGTCCATCTCTCTGAATGGAAATAGTAGTGCTGACAATGTGTATTGGGTTTATGGTCTCAGACACAACCTTCTGAGTGTTTCCCAGTTGAATGACAGTGGCCTCACTCTGGAATTCAAGAATGGAATCTGCAGAATCAAAGGAAAAGATGGTGAATCGGTGGCCATTAGCATGTAGACCAAAGGCAACCTATTTCATCTGAATGCAAATATAAGTACATGTCTTATGGCTAAGTTTGATGATAGCTGGATATGGCATAGGAGACTCTACCATGTAAACTTTGATAACATTGTGAAGGATAGTAAGATCAAGGCAGTTAGAGGGTTGCCGGTGTTAAGCAAACTATATAGTACCTTGTGCAGAGAGTGTCAATTGGGGAAAATGTCTTCCTCAACCTTTAAAGGTAAATCTTTCACTGCTGACAACTTGCTTGATCTTGTGCATACTGGTTTGTGTGGTCCTATGAAAACTAGAAGTGTGTAGGGTGATAGGTACTTCATGATTCTCACTGATGACTACTCAAGAATGATGTGGGTCACATTCTTGAAAGACAAGTCTGAAGCCTTTGTGAAGTTCAAATCTTTCAGAGCATTAGTGGAGAAGGAAAGCGGTAAAAGGATCAAGTGTCTTAGAACTGATCAAGGAGGGGAATTCACTTCCGGTGAATTCAACAAGTATTGTGAAGAATTTGGCATCAAGAGGCAACTGTTTGCCCCCTGGACTCCATAGTAGAATGGCCTAGCAGAAAGGAATAATCAGACTATGGTTGAAGCAACTAGAACCATGTTGATTCAAGGAAAAGTAGCTCACACCTTTTGGAGATAAGCGGTAAGCATTGCAGTCTACACAATGAACTGGGTACTCATCAAGAAAGGTAAGGATAAAACTCCTTATGAGTATTAGACCGGTAAGACACCCGTGGTTAGCTACTTTAGGGTATTTGGTAGCAAATGTTACATCAAGAGGAGTGAACATCAGGGAAAGTTTGAAGCTAAATGTTATGAGGGAATATTCCTAGGATATTCCACCAAGAGTAAAGCTCTCAAGTGTTTCAACAATAGGACTCAGAGAATTATGGAAAGTATCAATGTGAGAGTTGATGAAACCTCTAAGAAACCAGAGGAAACAAGTAGTGAGCAAGCTATAAATGAACTGGTTGCAACCTTTTGGGAACTGGTTGTCAGTCAACCAAGTACCAGTAACAGTGTTCCTGAACCGATGAATGTTGATACTGATGAAGATGAGGATGAAGAGGAAAAGCAAGAAGAACCAGTCAAGACTATTCCTTGATATGTCAAGCTGAATCATGATCCTAAGCAGATCATAGGAGATAAGGATGCAGGAATCCTTACAAGAAGAAAGATCAGAGAAAACTCATGTTTGATCTCTGAATTTGAGCCTAAGTCATTCAAAGAGGCTCATAAAGATGAAGACTGGATCAAGGCAATGGAAGAGGAACTTGACTAGATAGAGAAAAATGGTACATGGTCCTTGGTACCCAGACTGGAACATGAAAATGTCATTGGCACCAAATGGGTGTTCAGAAACAAGCTGAATGGGGATGGCACAGTGATCAGGAACAAAGCCAAATTGGTGTGCAAAGGATATGCTCAAGAAGAAGGAGAAGACTATGGAGAAACCTTTGCTCCTGTAGCTAGATTGGAAGGAGTTCGTATGCTTCTTGCATATGCAACTTTTAAAGGATTCAAGGTATATCAAATGGATGTAAAATCTGCATTCCTAAATGATGTACTTGAAGAGGAGGTGTATATAGAGCAACCAGATGGGTTTTCCCTTTTTGAAGATAGTGATATGGTGTGTAGGCTACATAAAGCCTTATATTGTCTAAAGCAGGCACCTAGAGCATGGTATGAAAGTCTACATTCCCATCTTGTGAAGATTGGATTTGAGAGAACAAGTGAAGATAGCAATATCTACTTGAAATCTGAAGGAGATTAGATCCTGATCTGTGAAGTTTTTGTTGATGACATTATCTTTGGTGGAGATGACAAGATGAGTCATGAGTTTACTGATGAGATGAAGGAAGAGTTTGAGATGTCACTCATCAAGGAGATTAAGTTCTTCATTGGACTACAGATCCAGCAGATGAAAGATGGAATCTTTATCACTCAGTCCAAATATGTCAAAGAGGTGTTGAAGACCTTTGGCATGGAAGATAGCAAACCGGTTAGTACACTGATGGTGACCAGTTGCAAATTATCAAAAGAGGATGATTCCGCATTGGTTGATGAGAAGGAATACCGATCAATGATTGGTAAGTTGCATTATGTAGTGCATAGCAGACTAGATATTGCACATGCAGTTGGCATTACTGCAAGGTTCCAGAAAAATCCAAGAGAATCCCACTTGGTTGCAGTCAAGCGGATTCTTAGGTATCTGAAGGGAACAATTGACTATGGATTGTGGTACCCATACAACAATGATTTCAACCTAAAAGTATTCACAGATGCTGATTGGGCAGGTAATGTGGATGATCAGAAAAGCACAACCAGTGGTGCATTCTTTCTCGATGGTAGACCGGTCTCATGGATGAGTAAGAAGCAGAGCTGTATCTCTCAGTCTACAACGGAAGCGAAGTATGTTGCAGCTTTCATGAACCACACTCAAATAATCTGGATGAAGTATGTATTAGATGGCTTCAAAATCCCTGTATCTAAACCGGTAAGTATATTTTGTGATAACACAAGTGCTATCAATATTTCAAAGAATCCGGTTTTACATTCTAGAACCAAGCATTTTGAGCTTAAGTATCATTTCTTGAGGGAAAAGGTTCAGAATAAAGAGATTGCATTGGAACATGTTTCCAACAAGAAGCAGTTAGCAGACATATTCACCAAGCCTCTCCCAAAGACTACATTTGTGTATTTAAGAGTGAATTGGGGGTACTGCCCCTTCAGGAGGTAAATTAAAAGTATTTGTTCCACATCAGTCAGGTATTGCATAGTCAAATTGTTTTTGATTGATGTGTTGAAGGATGCTACTCCTCAGGGTGAGTAGCATAATGGAACAGGGATGTTTGTGCCTTCATTTTGGCATTGTTGTCAAAGGGGGAGAAGAAGTGTAGCGGAGAAGATATCTGCAGAAATTGGGGAGAAGATGAGTTTGCAGAAAGATATCTTTGTATATTGCCATCAATGCCAAAGGGGGAGATTGTTGGCATTATGTGAACCGGTATGAGGACATAATGATATTGTATGTTGTCATTGATGTCAATATGTGATATGAAGAGAGAACCAGCATATGTGAGAACTGGTATTTATGCCAAAGTAAAGCAGTATATTTGTTCAAGGTGAACCGGCATGTCAAGGTGAACTGGCATGTAGTCATGGGAACCGACACATGGAAGCATTGTATGACTACCGGTTGGTAGGTAGTTTCCACTTTAGGATTTCCGGTTGGAGTATCTTAAGCCTGTGTGACTCAATCGGTGATCTTTGTGTGATGAAGTTAGCATGATAATGAAGAACATATAGTGTTGCCACGTAAGCCTTGTGCGTGTGAAGGATCTTGCATAAAGAAGAGTGTTCCTATCTACCTCAGGAATGTGCGAAGTCTGTAAATGGTGATAACATGTGATGGGTTATCAGTCGCCATGAAATCTGTGGAAAACGAACGATGGAGAATGTCTTGAGATTGGATCAATACTGTTGCATTCAATACAGTATGATCAACGGTCAGGATTGAACCATTTGAATTCCTTAACCTAACAGGTCTAGGGTTTAGGGTTTATGCTACCGACCTATCTGTTGTCCTATAAGGTCGATGTTGTGATTCTTTCAGAGTTTGTTGGCAAAAGTTGTGTGTGTGTATCTAAGAGAAGAGATACGTGATTCTTGCCAGACCAGAGGAGAGAATTCATATTTGTAGAGTGTAAGTGCAGAAGGTGAAGAGGAGCTTAAGAGGATCTGCATTGGCATTGAGTGCTATTATCAGGTCATTGATATACCTGTTGATCTTTACCTACTTCAACAGTTGTGAAATCCCCTAACAGGGTAGCCTTAATTGGCTTGTTGAAAATCCTCTAACAAGGTAACTCGAAGCTACTAGGTCATTGATATCCTTTAGCTATTGAGTTCTTGAAATTCTCTAACAAGGTACCCTTAACAGGGTTTAACCCTTAACCGAGTATTGTAGCCATCCCTTAACCATGTGATCCCTAATAGGATCGGTTCCTAGCATAACCTATTGTATCTATCTTTAACCGGACAAGGCTCCTAACAGAGCGGACTTCCAAAGAGTTCAAAAACAAGCTTGTGGGTATTCATCCCCACCGTGGTTTTTCCCAGTTGGGTTTCCACGTGAAAAATATGTGTGTCATGCGTGATGTTATGATTGTTTTCTGATTAAGTGATGATGCATGTTGATCTTGCTGTAATATGTACATCTTTGATGGTAGATTGCCTGTTCATGCATTAAAGTGAAATGGGAATGAAGAGTTAGATTATATGAGAAGATAAGTGTCAACCGGTCTTTGCTTGTCTTAGTTACACTGGGTTTTGCCGGTTGAACTCTGTTGAAGGACCGGTGCTGCTGTTTGTTTGTCAGTGTATAAGTGTTAGTTGACAAACCGGTTTAAGGTTGAGTTTTTGCCTGTACTGATTTACCCCCCCCTCTCAATACTGGTTTGGTACTATTCGTTCATCATCAAGTTATCAGTTTCTTGATACGAAATCATATTGATTACACCTTCTATGTCATGCTATTAGTAGACTTGGTATTCCTTGACCACTTTTCAATTTGACATTACCTATGCAGTGGGGGTTTTTCAATGTATGTGTTCTTCATTGATAGGTTTGATACATGGAGCTTGTGATTGCATGTTATGGTTGTATATGTTGATGGAATGAGGGTTACTTGTTATGAAGTGTGTACCTTGTATTTTAGATATGGTAAGTTGGATGCGTTAGAAATTAATTCTGGTTGCTATTTTAGACATGTTAATTATTATTGACATCTACTAATGCATATTTGTTACCATTGGATTTAGCATTTATGTTTGGATATCAAATTGAGGCAAGGCCTATGATTTTATGTGTAGTTTGTATGACATCTCTTTGGATGGTATATTATCTTTAGTGCATTAGAATGATGGAGGATGAGAGCAAATTCATGCCTGAGCTAGTGGTCACCTTGATTATTGCTGCATGTATCATGATGGAGCAAATGTAGCACTTTGATTCCATGATGGTACATGTTAACTATAGAGGTTATTCTTTTGATGTGTGAGTTTACTTATTTTCCACTTATGCAATATATACAATATGTGTAAGAATGTTAAGAAAAGGTGTAGTACATCTTACATAATATTAATATTATGTAATCTAATATTATTTATGATGCACCTAAGGACATATGGATACGTGCACCACATAGGGCTGAAATTATTGGGGCCACATTATTTGTTGAAAGTAAAATTTTGATAAATATTTAATGTGGGTTTGTACATTGGGAAAACATTTAATATTGAAAAATGAAAATGGTTTTGTAAGTTCATAGTTTTACTCACATGGTTTATGTAATACCACTTGGTAATTTTGTGCAATCTTATGTCTATTCAATTAAGCACATGTATAGTTGTTTAAGGTTGGTTAATTTGGGGTTGGATTGTGAGAGAATCTCTTGTAGGTTGCACATGCGAGACTTTGAAAATTGGCATGGGATTTGTGGTTACATGCTTTTTCACATGGAGAATTGAAATATGCATTGTACAATGTGGCATTGTTGAATAATATTTAAGTGATGGACACTTTTGGAGGTTGGGTTTTCCCCTCTTGAGGGTTATCTAGGGGTATATCATTTGTCACCTTTGATAATATGTTGTTTATTCCTCTACACATGGATTATGTGTATGTGTTTGCATGATGTTTTCTACATATGGTTTTTGAGTACTTGCTTGCATGATTTTTTCTATAGATGATAGAGAATTTCCTTTCAAGAGATACATGTAATAAAATTAGAAAATTAGAAAATAATATGAACATAAAATAATAATTTTGGAGCTATTTTGGTAGCATAACAATACTTGCAATAGAATATAACAACATCTCCCACATTAAAACTCATTTTAGAGGCAAGAACAAAATCATAAAAAAAATACTAATTTTTAAAATAGTGTGTTAGAAATTGTGAGCTAAATTAGGCACCCAAATATATAAAATATTTCACTAACTAATAATAATTTGAATTAACCATTGATAAAATAAAAACTGGCATCACCAACTTGGGAACTCAATTTAATCTTATACATTTTTTTCAAAGGTGCTCCATTATTTTCTTCTAGTTCGCAATACCTACATGAGAAGGAATTTATATAATGACATGAATTGTAATAATTGCATCTAAAAACTTTCATGAGATTAAGTGAGTTTTATAAATAACCAAATTAGAAACTACAAGTATTAATATTATATAATAACATAACATTCTACAAATTATCAAAATTTTATAGTATTACATTCCCATACTCGACTATGTCATGAATAAAATATAGATCAATTTATTGACAATTTTTAAAAACATAATTAATCATAGTATGATAAAATATTTTATCTTATTAAAGTATGGTATTCATGCAATCCAACAAATATATTATTGATTTTGGATTAATGTCAAATGTTTGAATAAATGTTCTGTAAAATTATGCCGAACATTTGGTACATATTTATAAATGCATGCAAAATAGGTAACCATAGACTATGTTAATTTTATCGTTAAATTTTCCTATCTAAACTTTTCACTATTCAAATAATGATCAATTTTTACAATTCAATTTTAGAAAACAAATATGAAAAGCTTGATATTAGAAACCTTATAATTCTACTCATAAAATATGATTTAAATTAAATTGTAGACCATAATTTTAATACTTTGTGTTAAAAGTACACAATTTTATCTTTATTTAGGTTGTCTTACATATAATTGACACTTCTCTATTAGCATTTGGTATTATAACAGACAAGGAGAGATTGTTGGCATTTCAATAAGGATATTGAGAAGGTTGTTGATGATTATGGATATAACTGATTAAGGATATTTACTGTCTTAATATTATTATTTTGTCATTGATGTCAAGAAATTGATTTTCTAATTCAGTATGATGTTGCCATATCTTGAGAAATATGATTTGATGAGTATAAAGAAGTTGGTAAAAGACACAGAAAGAATATGATGAATAAGGGAAGAAATAAGTTATTCAATGGGCAACTATTACCGAGTTAGACAATGATGAGATCATGATGTTTAGATTGTTTTGATTTCATACATATGTTATTGATTGTAAGGTTAATACTACACTATGTTACCAAGCAAAGAACCTAGTCGGTAAACCCTAAGGTTATCGCTATCGATTAATGAAGGCGGTATGTCTACCGAGTGAAGTTTAGTATTTACCAAGTAATAACAGAATACATTAAATGATTACATGCATTATTTAATGAAGGAAGCTGATGAGCTGGCTATGATTAAATGATTGGTATGCCGTGAATGAAGTTTGTTAAAGAATCTATGGCAAAGGAAAATCGGTAGGAAGATCTACAGCTCAGATTGAACCGCAATACCCTAGCACAAGTTCCAAGAAATATATGAAAGTTCCTAGGTAGGGTAAAACATTTTTCAAATTGAAGGATACATTGAACCTAGTCAAGTTTGAAGATCTGATGGCTATGATTGATCATGGGAAATGTGATCAAGGAGATTAAGCGGTTGTCAAATTGTTTATAAATAAGGAATTGTTGATAAACAATGTATGTAGGCAAGTGTATGCACAGGGATGCTACATAGTGATTATCGAGCACAGAAGCTTGAAGACCTATTTGAATAACAGAGTATAGAGCCCAACAGAAGGACAAGATTAGTTCTATGTCTATATTGTATTGAGCAAATAAGAATCTGCTTTAGCATTTTTAGATGTGAAGTTGCAGAGAGATTTTTATTACTGTTATTTTGTGAAGTAACAGAAAATCTCTTAATCGAGTGGACTTAATAGTCTTATTTGTAAAACCCTCTAGCAAGGTGACATTCTGATTAAGTGTTTGAAATCCTTTAACAAGGTCACTTCTAACAAGGTGAAGATCCTAACAGATCTAAGGGAAATCCCTTAACCGGGTCACATCTAGCAATGTGTTTGTAATCTTTAACAGGATTTGCTTTTAACCGAGCATACTCTAGAAGAGTATATTTCTTACTGGGTCCGAAATCCCATAGTGGTTTTTCCCTATTTGGGTTTCCACGTTAAATCTGGTGTTATGAGTGTTATGATGTTTATATGCTTTTGAGTTTGCATGTTTAGCAGTTTTGGTTATATTACTGAAGTACAGGTTACCGAGGTTGAATCTGATGTTTTTATGGAAGATTAAGTTTGTATGATTCACCCCCCCCTCTCATCTTATTAGTTTGGAATCTATACTTAACATTAAGTATCAGAACTATCAATTGGTATCATAGATTTGGACTCTGGAAGAAAAAGTTTAAAGGTACTTGAGGCAAAGATCCAAAGATGTATAAGAGGGATGCACCGAAGCTGAACAAGTCAAGTTTCTCTACATGGCAAAAAAGGATGAAGCTACACCTATCAGGAGTTTGAGAATATGTTGTATATTATCTAGAGAATGATTTCATCACACCGAGCACCTATCCATTGACAATGGAAAAAATAAAGGCAAAGCAAGAACATATTCAAGCAATGATTGAAATAACATCTGCATTGACCGATTCAGAGTTTAATGATCTAGAAGGCTGCAGTGATGCAAAGGCAATGTGGGACAAGCTCATATCTGTGTATGGAGGTGATGAACATGTACAAAGAGAAAAAGTGGATAGTCTAAGAGGACAAATTGAATCTATGAGGATGAATGAAGGTGAGAACATAACCCAGTACAGTACAAGACTAAAGGAGATTGTCAATCAAATCAAAGGAGCAAGTGGAACCATTGAAGAAAAGGATATAAAAAGTAAGTTGTTAAGAACCCTTCTACCAGCTTATGCAATCCGTGTCTCTGCAATCAATGAATTGAGGTCTATACCCAATATGCCAGTTTCTTTAGATGCTACTATTGGTAAGCTACATGCATTTGAGTTAAGTAACTTTGATAACAGTGGGTCATCAGTAAATAAAGTTGAATCTGCATTTAGTTCTTTTCATATTGGTGAATCTGATGATTACAATGATAGAATGAGTAAGTACACTAAAGGGGATCACAATGGAGCAAGTGAAAGATTTTGCAAGAACATGAAGAAAGTGCCACAAACATTTTGGAGAGAAGCAATAAGCACAACAGCATACACCCTGAACCGAGTACAACTAAAGAAAGGTACTTTGAAGACACCATATGAGATCTGGTATGACAAGAAACCTAATGTAAGTTATTTTAAAATCTTTGGAAGTAGATGCTATGTTCACAAAGATGATAGAAATGGCAAGTTTGACAAGAAAAGTGAAGAAGGAACATTTCTTGGTTATTCTTCTAGAAGTAAAGCATTTAAATGTCCGATCAAATCATCTAACAAAATAGTAGAAAGTGCAAATGTGAAAATTGATGAATTTGTAGAAAGAAACGATGAAGGAAATTCCAAAGAACCAGAAGATTATGATGAATTTGTCTATGTTCAATCGACAAGTCTTACCGAGAAAATTGCTGAAGGAAATGAAGAGAATATCCAGTTACCGAGTGATAAAGTAGATCATACAGAGCCTACCAAGCCTGTATTAGCCAAGTATGTCAGAAGACATCATGCACCAAGTTAGATTATAGGAGATAAGGATGATCCAATGATGACAAGGAACAAACTGAGACAGAACACATGTCTGATATTTGAATTTGAACCGAGAATAGTGAAAGAGGCATTTAACAGTGAAGATTGGATAAATGCTATGATAGAAGAGATTGATCAAATCAAGAAGAATGACACATGGACTCTAATCCCAAGATTGAAGGACAAAAATGTAATTGGTACAAAGTGGATTTTCAGAAACAAGCTGAATGAAAAAGGTGAGGTCATTAGAAATAAAGCAAGACTAGTTTGCAAAGGTTATGCTCAAGAAGAAGCAATTGATTATGGTGAAACTTTGCACCTATGGCTAGACTTGAAGGAGTAAGAACATTGTTGGCATATGCTGCTTACAAGAATTTCAAGATATATCAAATGGATGTCAAATCTGCATTTCTGAATGGTATATTAGAAGAAGAAGTTTTTATTGAACAACCTGAAGGATTTGTTGAAGATAAAAATAAAGATCAGGTATGTAAATTGAACAAAGCTTTATATGGTCTGAAACAAGCACCTAGAGCATGGTATGAGAGATTGCACTCTTATTTGATCAAGATTGGTTTTATAAGGACAAGTGAAAACAATAACATGTACATGAAGAATGATGAAAATAGAATACTGATCTCAGCCATATTTGTTGATGATATTATATTTTGTGGAAATAACTCTTTATGCAAGAACTTTGGAAATGAAATGAGCAAAGAATTTGAGATGTCATTAATCGGTGAGATAAAGTATTTTATAGGTTTACAGATACTACAAATGAAAAATGAGATTTTCATTACTCAATCCAAGTACATAAAGGAAATCTTGAAGAATTTTGGAATGGAGGATTCAAAACCAATAAGTACTCCTATGACTACCAACTGTAAACTATCAAAGAATGATGAATCTGCATTTGTTGATGTGACACTTTATCGATCCATGATTGGAAAGTTGCACTATGTTGTTCACAGCAGGCTAGTCATAGCACATGCAGTAGGTATAATTGCAAGATTCTCTGCAGATCCTAAGGAAACACACATGATAGCAATCAAGAGAATTTTCAGATACTTGAAAGGCACTGAGGATTATGGCTTAGTATATCAGAAAGGAAATGACTTTGATTTAATTTTTTATACTGATGCTGATTGGGTAGGCAACATTAATGACAGGAAAAGCACAAGTGGAGGAGCTTTCTTTTTAGGAGAAAGACTAGTGAGTTGGCTTAGCAAGAAACAAGGATGTGTTTCATAGTCAATAGTAGAAGCTGAATACGTTGCTGCAACATTGAATTGTACCAACATAGCATGGATCAAACAACTATTGGATGGAATTAATGAGAAAGTTACCGAGCTAGTAACTATATTTTGTGACAATACTAGTGCCATTAACATTTCAAAGAATCCTATTATGCACTCTAAGACAAAGCACATCTCTATCAAATATCGTTATCTTAGAGAAGAATCTCAAGAGAAGAAAGTGGTGTTGGACTATGTTAGCACAAAGGAACAAATAGCAGATATCTTCACCAAGCTACTACCAAGGGACACTTTTGAATATCTCAGAAGCAAGTTAGGGGTCCTACCCCTATCTTCTACTCATTGACCGAGTTCAGTGAAAGCATCAATTTGATGACTCTACAGAATATCTTTTAGGAGTTGATGCTGATTTACACACTTTAGCATGTTTTCTAAAGGTGTGCAGGAAACAACGTAGGAAACAATACAGGAAACAGGAATTGAAGACATAAATGCTCTGACCAAGACTAAATTGACACATAACAACAAGAATTCACTTCTCAGCGGAAGAAATTATGTTTTAAGTTCTTTACTTTTTGGCATTGTTGTCAAAGGTGGAGAAGACTGAAGAAAAGCAAGACTGAAGAGAAAAGAGGAGAAGACTAATGTATGGGGGAGAATTCTGATGACAGGAGGAGAGCATTTTAGCATTTCAGAATCTCACAGCAATCCGAATCAATAAGGTCAAATCAATTGGTTTTGCCATCAATGCCAAAGGGGGAGATTGTTGGCATTTGGCATTATAATAGACAAGGAGAGATTGCTGGCATTTCAATAAGGATATTGAGAAGGTTGTTGATGATTATGGATATAATTGATTAAGGATATTTATTGTCTTAATATTATTATTTTGTCATTGATGTCAAGAAATTGATTTTCTAATTCAGTATGATGTTGCCATATCTTGAGAAGTATGATTTGATGAGTATAAAGAAGTCGGTAAAAGACATAGAAAGAATATGATGAATAAGGGGAGAAATAAGTTATTCAATGGGCAACTATTACCGAGTTAGACAATGATGAGATCATGATGTTTAGATTGTTTTGATATCATACGTATGTTATTGATTGTAAGGTTAATACTACACTATGTTACCGAGCAAAGAACCTAGTCGGTAAACCCTAAGGTTATCGCTATCGGTTAATGAAGGCGGTATGTCTACCGAGTGAAGTTTAGTATTTACCAAGTAATAACAGAATACATTAAATGATTACATGTATTATTTAATGAAGGAAGCTGATGAGCTGGCTATGATTAAATGATTGGTATGCCGTGAATGAAGTTTGTTAAAGAATCTATGGCAAAGGAAAATCGACAGGAAGATCTACAGCTCAGATTGAACCGCAATACCCTAGCACAAGTTCCAAGAAATATATGAAAGTTCCTAGGCAGGGTAAAACATTTTTCAGATCGAAGGATACATTGAACCTAGTCAAGTTTGAAGATCTGATGGCTATGATTGATCATGGGAAATGTAATCAAGGAGATTAAGCGGTTGGCAAATTGTTTATAAATAAGGGACTGTTGATAAACAATGCCCGCGGACAAGTGTATGCACAGGGATGCTACATAGTGATTACCAAGCACAGAAGCTTGAAGACCTGTTTGAATAACAGAGTATAGAGCCTAGCAGAAGGACAAGATTAGTTCTATGTCTATATTGTATTGAGAAAATAAGAATCTGCTTTAGCATTTTTAGATGTGAAGTTGCAGATAGATTTTTATTACTGTTATTTTGTGAAGTAATAGAAAATCTCTTAACCGAGTGGACTTAACAGTCTTATTTTTAAAACCCTCTAGCAAGGTGACATTCTGATTGAGTGTTTGAAATCCTTTAACAAGGTCACTTCTAACAAGGTGAAGATCCTAACAGATCTGAGGGAAATCCCTTTACTGGGTCACATCTAGCAATGTGTTTGTAATCTTTAACATGATTTGTTTTTAACCGAGCATACTCTAGAAGAGTATATTTCTTAGTGGGTCCGAAATCCCACATTGGTTTTTCCCTATTTGGGTTTCCATGTTAAATCTGGTGTTATGAGTGTTATGATGTTTATATGCTTTTGAGTTTGCATGTTTAGCAATTTTGGTTATATTACTGAAGTACAGGTTACCGAGGTTGAATCTAATATTTTTATGGAAGATTAAGTTTGTATGATTCACCCCCCCCTCTCATCTTATTAGTTTGGCATCTGTACTTAACATTAAGTATCAGAACTATCATTCTCAATATTAAATTGATTTAAAAACAAAAATTTTATAAGAATGAAAGATAGCTTATATTATTAGAAATTTATAATTAAATGAGACTATACATATAATTTGAACATTAATTATGCATTGTGGTTGATTTATTCAATCATTCTATTTATATTTTTGAGTAAGTAAAACATTGAATTCTTATAGGCCTATTCCTTCAAACTTTCTAGCAATGTAAATTTTATATAAAAAATTCAATATATTGGTGGTGTTTTATGTATCCAATTATCCATAGTATTTCATTATTGAGTGATTAAGTAGTAGAAGAAAAGCATGAAAAGTGATGGAGTTCATCAAGATTTATATTTAAAACATTGTATCAGATTCCAGTTCAACTTTTTTGTAATTTTTTGGTATGATTATACAAAATGCATAAAAATATGGTACTAAAACAATTTTTTTTATGTGACTATGTAGGATGTGATGTATTTCAACTTTTTAGAATGAAAAAATACAATTGGTATGTCAAGAATTGACATTTTGACTTTTACAAATGAAGTGTACTCCAATGGATGATAGGTTGAATTTGATAAGCATAAATTTATATATCAGAAAATTAAAATTGGAAATTACACATACATATGGTATTATGAAATATTTAAAAGATATGTGAAAAGATTAATTCTATTGAGTAACTATTTATTAATATAAAAAATTTAAGGAGGAAAGAAATTAACAATATTGTGGAGGGAAGAGTCATGGATAAATATTTCTATGATTTTGATTTTAGAGAGAAAAGTTTTATGTAAATTTTGATATATGTGATAGTTGTTAAAGTATATATATATATATATATATATATATATATATATATATATATATATATATATATATATATATATATATACATATATATATATATATATATATATATACATATATATATATATATATATATATATATATATATATATATATATACGTGTACATCACCATCTTGTATATGAATTTATGTTGTTTAACTTGATAATATATTTTTATATTATTTAGTACATTTAAAAAAAAAAAGAAATTAGTCTCAAGATTTCTTTAAATATATGTGTAGATATCTAAAATTGACTACTTAATACTATCTCAAAGTGAGAAGCTAGCTTGAGATGATGAAAATTCCTACATTATTTAGTGCCACTAGCCTCCAAAGTTACAATTATTAGTCCTTACCCTTCAAAATTAGCACCACAAAAAGTATTACAACCTCAAAAAGTCAAATAAAGAACAACATCTAGTGGAACCTCATAGAAAATTTCAATATTTGAAAAAAACAAACAATATTCTCTAGAGTCTATCACAATTGTCTTAATCTTCATGCTACGCATTTCAGTTCATGCAAAAAAAAAGATCTCCTTTTCTCACTAGATGTTTAGCTTCCAATAAATAGGGATTTAAATAGACATCACATAAATTTCTAGTGACACTCTTGATGATATCATTATTGGGATAAACATGAATGCACTTACCGTACTTAACATCAAAACATTTGTGAATAGAAATCACATCTCCCATACAAATTATTGTAATTGAATTCATAACCTTATTTGACCCAAAATAAACAAATACTTTGTAAAAAAAATTATTTGTAGACTCACCTTATTTTGCAAACTTATATCAAACCTACAAACTCACCTTTTATTTGTAGAATCGCCTTATTTTGTTTACTTGTATAAGCATTTCACATCACTAGAAATTAAATGTACTTTTAATAGTGACATTGTCTCTATCTAACATATATGCCTTGAAAAATAAGACTAAAAAAAGAAATTGAAGATTAATTTTGGTTGTATTTTACTTCATTTGTAGTGTGCTAAACATAGCAAACTTTTGCATTCGAAACATTGCTAGAAATTTATTTTCACCTAGACAAGATATGTTCCATAAAGCCTTTGGTGTACTAAAATGGTACCAAAATTGAACCTATGATTTCTATTCCCTTCGGACCCACTGGCTTTGGATTATACTAAAAATAATTTCATCGTCACCTTTTTAATGGGAGACACAAAATAATTAACAAAACTGAAATATAATAAAATAACAAGTGCCACATAGTGGTGATTATTTGCCTTTATAGTATTCGAATAAAAGTATTTGTTGTAATTCTTAGTTTTTATAATTTTGAATTATTGCTATTTTAGAATTATATTATTTCAATTATATTTTTATAATATTAACTATCTCTCATTTCAATAAAATAACATTAATAACTATAATATAATATAAAAATTATAGTGAAAATATATATTTTTCTTACGAATATAATCCTAATTTAATAATTAAATCTATAAAATTATAATTACAATCATAAAATTAATCTTAAACTTAATTATTAATTATTAGCTTAAGATTATATATTATTTTAATTATATTTCTGTAATATTAATTATAATTGATCTTAATAAAATAACTATTAATACACAGATATGATGGTTTGCATAGGGGGATAATTTAATATATTTGTGTCTCAGTCAAAATGTTGCATTCCTTAATAAATATAGAATGACTGTGTCTATTTCATTTGTGTTGCCAATATTGCATTATAACAGACAATGAAAGATTGTTGGCATTTCTTAAGGATATTGAGAAGGTTGTTGATGATTATGGATATAACTGATTAAAGATGTTTTACTGTCTTGATATTATTATTTTGTCATTGATGTCAAGAAATTGATTTTCTAATTCAGTATGATGTTGCCATATCTTGAGAAGTATGATATGAAGATTATAAAGATGTCGGTAAAAGACACAGGAAAGAATATGATGAATAAGGTATTCAATGGGCAACTACTACCGAGTCAGATAATGATGAGATCATGATGTTTTAGATTGTTTTAACATCATACATATGTTATAAATTGTAAAGGTTAATACTATACTATGTTATCAAGCAAGGAACCTAGTCAGTAAACCCTAAGGAACCTAGTTGGTAAACCCTAAGGTTATCGCTATTGGTTAATGAAGGCGGAATGTCTACCGAGTGGAGTTTAGTATTCATCGAGTTGTTACCGAGTTGTAATCGAGCTATAACAAAATGCATTAAATGTTTACATGCAGTATTTAATGAAGGAAGCTGATGAGTTGGAGTGGATTAAATGATTGGTAAGCTGTGGAAGAGGTTTGTTAACGAATCTAAGGCAATGGAAAGTCGGCATGAAGATCTACAGCTCAGATTGAACCACAATACCCTGGCACAAGTTCCAAGACTATTATGCAAGTTCCAAGGTGGGGTAAAACGTTTTCAGATCGAAAGATGCATTGAACCTAGACAAGATTAAAGATCTAATGGCTATCATTGATCATGGGAAATGTGATCAAGGAGATTATGCGGTTACCTAATTGTTTATAAATAGGAAACTGTTGATAAACAATGTATGCGGGCAAGTGTATGCACAGGGATGCTACATAGTGATTACCGAGCACAGAAGCTTGAAGACCTATTAGAATAACAGAGTATAGAAGCCCAACAGATAGACAAGATTAGTTCTATGTCTAGATTGTATTGAACAAATAGGAATCTGCTTTAGCATTTTAGATGTGAAGTTACAGATAGATTTTTATTACTATTATTTTGTGAAAGTGACAGAAAATCTCTTAACCGAGTGGACTTAACAGTCTTATATGTAAACCCTCTAGCAAGGTGACATTCTGATTGAATGTTTGAAATCCTTTAACAAGGTCACTTCTAACAAAGTGAAGATCCTAACAGATCTGAGGGAAATCCCTTAACCGGGTCACATCTTGCAATGTGTTTGTAATCTTTAACAGGATTTGTTTTTAACCGAGCATACTCTAGAAGAGTATATTTCTTAGTGGGTCCGAAATCCCATAGTGGTTTTTCCCTTTTTTGGTTTCCACGATAAATCTGGTGTTATGAGGTTTATATTGTTCATATGCTTTTGAGTTTGCATGTTTAATATTTTTGGTTATATTATTGATATATATGTTACCGGGGTTGAATCTGATGTTTTTATGGATGATTAAGTTTGTATGATTCACCCCCCCCTCTCATCTTGTTGGCTATTGGATCTATACTTATATTAAGTATTAGAACTATCAATTGGTATCAGAGCCTTGGACTCCGGAAGGAAAGTTTAAAGGCACTTTAGTTAAAGATCTAAAGATATATAAGAGGGATGCACCGAAGCTGAACAAGTCAAGTTTCTCTACATGGCAAAAAAGGATGAAGCTACATCTATCAGGGGTTGGAGAATATGTTGTATACTATCTAGAGAATGATTTTGTTAAACCGAGCACCTATCCACTGACTATGGAAGAGATAAAGGCGAAGCAAGAACATATTCAAGCAATGATTGAAATAACATCTGCATTGACCGATTCAGAGTTTAATGATCTAGAAGGCTGCAATGATGCAAAGGCAATGTAGGATAAGCTCATATCAGTATATGGAGGAGATGAACATGTTCAAAGAGAAAAAGTAGATAGTCTGAGAGGACAACTTGAATCTATGAGGATGAATGAAGGTGAGAACATAACTCAGTACAGTACAAGACTAAAGGAGATTGTCAATCAAATCAAAGGAGTAGGTGGAACTATTGAAGAAAAGGACATAACAAGTAAGTTTTTAAGAACCCTTCTACCAGCTTATGCAATCTGAGTCTCTGCAATCAATGAATTGAGGTCTGTACCTAATATGCCAGTTTCTTTGGATGCTACTATTGGTAAGCTACATGCATTTGAGATAAGTAATTTTGATAATAGTGGATCTTCGGTAAATAAAGTTGAATCTGAATTTAGTTCTTTTCATCTTGATGAATCTAATGACTACAATGAAAGAAAGTATAAGTACTCTGAAGGAGATCACAGTGGAGCAAGTGAAAGATTTCAGAAGAACATGGAAGAAGTACACAAACTATATGAAGAAATCAGAAAGCAAGAAGAGTTTGAAGCACTATTAGCCAAAAGGTTACCGAGAGGCAAAGGTAAGTATAAAGGAAAACTACCTTTGAAAAGTTTCAATTGTGATAAGATAGGACATACGGTTTCTAACTGTCCTGACAAAGATTTTACTGAAAAGAGAGATTACCGAGATAACAAATAGAAAGATAACCCTTACAAAGGACACCGAGACTTCAGAAGAAGAGATAGAAAGACATGCTTAATAGCTGATGAGGAATCTAACAATGATAAATTAGATGAGACTGATACAGAGGAAGTAGTTTATGTGGCTATCAAGGATGGCTCAGATGAAGAAAGGTATGAAGAAAAAGCCCTAATATCTCAAATAAACACTAATGATTCTTGGATTATAGATAGTGGATGCTCACATCATATGACAGGAGATAAACACAAGTTCGTTATGTTAGAAGATTATGATGGAGGCTATGTTAGATTTGGTAATGATGCACCATGTTTGGTAAGAGGTAAAGGATCTATAACACTTCTTGATAATGCAAGATGCAATGATGTTTATTGGGTTGAAGGTTTGAAATACAATTTGTTGTGTAGCATAGCTAAACAACACAAGTTACCGAATAGAATTTCAGAAAGGAATTGTCAAAGTTCATGACAAGAATGGAAAGTTAGCTGCTACCGGGACACAAAAAAAAGGTAATACATTTCACCTTGACTCAACTCGGAATAAGTGTTTGCATGCAAAGATTGATGATACCTGGTTATGGCATAAAAGGTTTTGTCATGTAAATTTTGATAATCTGATCACAATAAGTAAGAAGCACAAAGTAAGAGGTCTACCGAGTCTTGAAAAACCTGAGAATGCTATGTGTCGAGGATGCCAGATGGGTAAGATGACAAGATCAAGCTTTACAAGTAAGTCTTACACTTCTAAGGGAATTTTAGATCTAGTGCACACTCATCTTTGTGGTCCTATGAAAGTTCAAAGTTATTATGGTGATAAGTATTTCATATTATTTGTGGATGACTATTCAAGGATGATGTCAGTAATGTTTTAAAAGGAAAAATCAGAAGATTTTAAAATGTTTAAATGGTACAAGGCAAGAGTTGAAAATGAAATAGGAAGACAACTGAAATGTCTTAGATCAAATAGAGGAGGAGAGTTCACATCTGATGAATTCAACTTATTCTGCAATGATCATGGTATTAAAAGACAAGTCTCTGCACTGAGAACTCCACAACAGAATGGAATAGCCGAAAGAAGAAACAAATCTATTGTGGATTGTGCTAGAACATTGATGATTGAAAAGAAGGTGCCACAAACATTTTGGAGAGAAGCAATAAGCACAACCTTTTACACCTTGAATCAAGTTCAATTGAAGAAAGGTACTTTGAAGACACCATATGAAATCTGGTATGATAAGAAACCTAATGTTAGTTATTTTAAAATCTTTGGAAGTAGATGCTATGTTCATAAAGATGATAGAAATGGTAAGTTTGATCAGAAAAGTGAAGAAGGAACATTTCTAGGTTATTCTTCCAGAAGCAAAGCATTTAAATGTCTAATCAAATCATCTAACAAAATAGTAGAAAGTGCAAATGTGAAAATTGATGAATTTGCAGAAAGAAATGATGAAGGAAATTCCAAGGAACCAGAAGACTATGATGAATTCGTCTATGTTCAACCGAGAAGTCCTACCGAGAAGACTGTTGAAGAAAATGAAGAGAATATCCAGTTACCGAGTGATGAAGAAGATCATACAGAGCCTACCGAGCCTATATTAGCCAAGTATGTCAGAAGACATCATGCACCAAGTTAGATTATAGGAGATAAGGATGATCCAGTGATGACAAGGAACAAACTGAGACATAACACATGTTTGATATCTGAATTTGAACCAAGAATAGTGAAAGAGGCATTTAACAATGAAGACTGGGTAAATGCTATGACAGAAGAGATTGATCAAATCAAGAAGAATGACACATGGACACTAATCCCAAGACCGAAGGACAAAAATGTAATCGGTACAAAGTGGATTTTCAGAAACAAGCTAAATGAAAAAGGAGAAGTCATTCGAAACAAAGCAAGATTAGTTTGCAAAGGTTATGCTCAAGAAGAAGGAATTGATTATGGTGAAACTTTTGCACCTGTTGCTAGACTTGAAGGAGTAAGAACATTGTTGGCCTATGCTGCTTTCAAGAACTTCAAGGTATATCAAATGGATGTCAAATCTGCATTTCTGAATGGAATATTAGAAGAAGAAGTTTTCATTGAACAACCTGAAGGATTTGTTGAAGAAAATAATAAAGATCAGGTATGTAAATTGAACAAAGCTTTATATGGTTTGAAACAAGCACCAAGAGCATGGTATGAAAGATTGCACTCTTATTTGATTAAGATTGGTTTTATAAGGACAAGTGAGAACATCAACATGTACATGAAGAATGATGAAAATGGAATACTGATCTCAGCCATATTTGTTGATGATATTATATTTTGTGGAAATGACTCTTTATGCAAAAACTTTGGAAATGAAATGAGAAAAGAATTTGAGATGTCATTAATCGGTGAGATAAAGTATTTTATAGGTTTATAGATACTGCAAATGAAAAATGAGATTTTCATTACTCAATCCAAGTACATAAAGGAAATCTTGAAGAAATTTGGAATGGATGATTCAAAACTAGTAAGAACTCCTATGACTACCAACTATAAATTATCTAAGAATGAGAATCTGCATATGTTGATGAGACACTCTATCGATCCATGATTGGAAAACTACAATATGTTGTTCACAGTAGACCAGACATAGCACATGCAGTAGGTATAGTTGCAAGATTCTCTGCAGATCCTAAGGAAACACACATGACAACAATCAAAAGAATTTTTAGATACTTGAAAGGCACAGAGGTTTATGACTTAGTATATCAGAAAGGAAATGATTTTGATTTAAAAGTTTATACTGATGCTGATTGGGCAGGCAACATTGATGATAGAAAAAGCACAAGTGGAGGAGCTTTCTTTTTAGGAGAAAGACTAGTGAGTTGGCTTAGCAAGAAACAAGGATGTGTTTCACAGTCAACAGCTGAAGCTAAATACATTGCTGCAGCATTGAATTGTACCAATATTGCATGGATCAAACAACTATTGGAAGGTATAAATGAGAAAGTTACCGAGCCAATAACTATATTCTGTGACAATACTAGTGCCATTAATATTTTAAAGAATCCTGTTATGCACTCTAAGACAAAGCACATATCTATCAAATATCATTATCTTAGAGAAGAAGCTCAAGAGAAGAAAGTGGTGTTGGAATATGTTAGCACAAAGGAGCAAATAACAGATATCTTCACCAAGCCACTACCAAAGGACACTTTTGAATATCTCAGAAGCAAGTTAGGGGTCCTACCCCTATCTTCTACTCATTGACCGAGTTCAGTGAAAGCATCAATCCGATGACTCTAATGAATATCTTTTGGGAGTTGATGCTGAGTTATACACTTTAGGATGTTTTCTAAAAGTGTACTGGAATTAATACAAGAAATATTACAGGGAACAGGAATTGAAGACAAATGCTCTGACCGAGACTTAGTTGATACACAATAGCAGGAAATCACTTCTTACAGAAAGAAATTATGTTTTAGTTCTTTATTTTCTTTTTGGCATTGTTGTCAAAGGGGGAGAAGACCTACAAAGGGGGAGAAGACTACTATAAAGAAGAGAAGACTGAGAGAAGATCTATCAGTGGAGAAGACTAAGAGAAAACTGAGCAACTATAGATTGGGAAGTAGACTGAAGAAATGAGGAGAAGTCTAATGTATGGGGGAGAGCATTTCAGCATTTCAAAATCACAACAATCCGAATCTATTAAGGTCAAATCAATTGGTTTTGCCATCAATGCCAAAGGGGGAGATTGTTGGCAATATTGCATTATAACAGACAATGAAAGATTGTTGGCATTTCTTAAGGATATTGAGAAGGTTGTTGATGATTATGGATATAACTGATTAAAGATGTTTACTATCTTGATATTATTATTTTGTCATTGATGTCAAGAAATTGATTTTCTAATTTAGTATGATATGAAGATTATAAAGATGTCGGTAAAAGACACAGGAAAGAATATGATGAATAAGGTATTCAATGGGCAACTTCTACCGAGTCAGACAATGATGAGATCATGATGTTTTAGATTGTTTTAACATCATACATATTTTGTAAATTGTAAAGGTTAATACTATACTCAGTAAACCCTAAGGAACCTAGTCGGTAAACCCTAAGGTTATCGCTATCGGTTAATGAAGGCAAAATGTCTACCGAGTGGAGTTTAGTATTCACCGAGTTGTTACCGAGTTGTAACCGAGCTATAACAGAATGCATTAAATGTTTACATGCAGTATTTAATGAAGGAAGCTGATGAGCTGGAGCGGATTAAATGATTGGTAAGCCGTGGAAGAAGTTTGTTAATGAATCTAAGGCAATGGAAAGTCGGCATGAAGATCTACAGCTCAGATTGAACCGCAATACCCTGGCACAAGTTCCAAGACTATTATGCAAGTTCCAAGGTGGGGTAAAACATTTTCAGATCGAAAGATGCATTGAACTTGGACAAGATTGAAGATCTAATGGCTATCATTGATCATGGGAATTGTGATCAAGGAGATTATGCGGTTACCTAATTGTTTATAAATAGGAAACTGTTGATAAACAATGTTCGCAGGCAAGTGTATGCATGGGGATGCTACATAGTGATTACTGAGCACAAAAGCTTGAAGACCTATTAGAATAACAGAGTATAGAAGCCCAACAGATAGACAAGATTAGTTCTATGTCTAGATTGTATTGAACAAATAGGAATCTGCTTTAGCATTTTAGATGTGAAGTTGTAGATAGATTTTTATTACTGTTATTTTGTGAAAGTGACAGAAAATATCTTAACCGAGTGGACTTAACAGTCTTATATGTAAACCCTCTAGCAAGGTGACATTCTGATTGAATGTTTGAAATCCTTTAACAAGGTCACTTCTAACAAAGTGAAGATCCTAACAGATCTGAGGGAAATCCCTTAACCAGGTCACATCTAGCAATGTGCTTGTAATATTTAACATGATTTGCTTTTAACCGAGCATACTCTAGAAGAGTATATTTCTTAGTGGGTCTGAAATCCCACAGTGGTTTTTCCCTATTTGGGTTTCCATGTTAAATCTGGTGTTATGAGGTTTATATTGTTCATATGCTTTTGAGTTTGCATGTTTAACAGTTTTGGTTATATTACTGATATATATGTTACTGAGGTTTTTATGGATGATTAAGTTTGTATGATTCACCCCCCCCCTCTCATCTTGTTGGCTATTGGATTTGTACTTATATTAAGTATCAGAACTATCAATTTCATCCTTGACTTGGAACAAAAGTGTTTCTAGAAGATGACAAGTTTGATGGGGAGTTCAAAGAAGAAGCAAGACTATATCTCGTTGTTGGGTTGTGTCTGTAGCTGCAAGAAAAGGTTGATGGAGGAACAACTAAAATAGGTCTTCATTGTCTCTGGAGATGTCGAGGAGGATGTTGTTAGGGCCATAGTGGGGGAGAAGAATTTAAAATGTAATGCAGGTTGCCTTAGAAATTACAATATGTCCACATATGCTTATGTGATGCATGTTAACAAGGATGCACTATCTCCTACTTAGATTTAAAGAATCCAAGAGGTGAATGATGCCCTTCAAATTTTGATTCATACTCTTTGTAATGAACAATGTAAATTTAAATGAAAGGGAGCAACCCCCTTATGGTAGTAATTTCCTAAAAAACTAAAAAAGTAACTATTAATTACTATATCTTTTCAGTCTTGATTATGGCTTGCTCCTTTACAGTGGTTTCATGTCTTTTAATATGTTTCTTGCTAATAGATGGATTGGAGAGTTGGTTAATGTAGCTAGGTGCAGACTATTTGGTGACTATTTTGATGGTATAATATTGTGACTTCAATGGTTTTGCGATCATGTTCCTCCTCCTTATTTTCCTGCTACTCTCGATGTGTTCTATGGTTTTTCTCTATCTTGGACAATTGGGTGGATTGGTGTAACTTCTCCTCGACTGATGATGTGATCCTTCTTCTTTTGCACCTCTAGAGGAATGTCCATGTTCATGGTTTTTTTGAGGCATATTGTTAACCTCTTATTTGTAATTTTGTGGGCTGGTCAATGTGGGGGAGGGGGGGTTTCCTGGGTTATTTGGTTTGTTTTGGATAGGGGTGCATCCGTTATCATGTATTGGGTTATTCAACTGGTTTTTTCATATGGGTTTTTGGTCAAGGGCTACAACCAGAGGTTTTCTTTGCCTGGTTCTTTACTGCCAGTGTGCCCATCTGAACGAGGATTTTGTAATCTTTTATATATATATTTATAGAGAAAAATTACTTTATAAGATTATAAATAAAAAATAAAATAAAAGTTATTTAATATAGACAATTTTTTTAAATATAAAAAAATCTAAAAAAAAGCCTAGAAAATCTATCATTCATATAAGTTTTCTCTATAACACCAATTTTTTTCATCCAATCATATTGCAGATAAATAATTTCTAGTTTAAAAATATAAAACTCAACTTTATAAAAATCAAGTTTATTTTGAAAACAAAAATAATAATAAATTTTGATTGGTGCAAAAAATCGATAAATTAGGCTTAAGTGAATGCAATAGTATGCAAGTACTAAAAAGTCTCATGTAGTGACCAATATTTGTCTTTATAGTATTCTAATATAAATATTTATTATTATATTTTAAATTATTATTATTATTTTAATTATATTTTTGTAATATCAACTATGACTCCCACTTCAATAAAATAATATCAATAGTTATAATATAATATAAACATTATAGCGACTATGACTCTCATGATGCAGTTAGTTTGTTAGTACTCTTTTGTGCGGATTATGCACCCTATTGTTACTTTGGTTTTTGTTGTCCTGTGGTGGTAACAACTTTGTTTTGTTGAGGCCTGACCTCCTTGTTTTGGATTCTCTCGATTTCTAATATAAAAAAAATATACATTTTTCTTAATAATTTAATCTTAATTTAATTATTAAATCTATATAATTATAATTATAATAATACAATTAATCTTAAACTTAATTATTAATTATTAGTTTAAAATTATATATTATTTTAACTATATTTATGTAATATTAATTATAATTAATCTTAAGAAAATAATTATTAATAACTATAAAACTATATAATATAAACAATAAATTGAAAATGTGTACTTTTTTATAGCTAAATGTAAAATATTTAAACTTATGATTTAATGATTTTGATATTAATAAGTAGCAAAAACAAGGGTGTTGGCCCTTTACGCTAACATCAATGTTACAGGGGGTTGACCTCGCAACGTGATGGTTTGTCACGGGCTTGTTAATCAGGTAGTCCTATGTTCGAAACCTATGCGCTCTTGCTTGCTTCTTGTAGGTTCTACACACTAGCTATTGATTGACCCCACATTGGCATGAATGGTGGTGATGACTTTGGATTCTTCCTCAAAGTCAACGTTCAAAATCCTTGGTAGTCTGATGCTCATGGTAGCCCATTGTTGCTTGGTGTTCCACACTAGAGGTGTGAGGTCTCCCATCCCATGTTGTGGTCATGATTGGATGATGTTGGATGCTTGCGGGTAGATGTTGAGAATGATAACATGCTAGTGGAGAGATAAGGAATGTGTGCCAATGGAGTGATAAAGAGTTTCATTTTGGAGAGATAAGGGTGTTGTATGGAGAGATAAGGAGAAGAATCAGAGCGATACTGAGTAAGTGTGGATTAGAGTGGAGAGATAAAATGCGCAGGGAGTGATAAGGTGATTAGAGTGATAAGGAGAGAGGAGAGTGAAAAAATGGAGGTGTTAATACCTCATATTTTAGGATAATGTAATCAGGGATGGGGTCCCTCATTGTGGCCCCATTGGTTCAAAACTCCAATCAAAAGTGATTACTGATAAAAAAACAACAACAATGTTATAAAATTATATTGTATATATTAAAATGATTAAAATGATTAAAATGAAATTTATTATTTTAAAAAAGTATTAATAAAAAATAGAATGATTTCAAAAAAATTATGCAAAATTATAATTATAAAAGATACATATTTTTTATTTTTTCTAATATAAATATTTGTTGTGTAATGCTTGTAATAAAACAATTTAATTATTTATTTAAATTTTTATTTTATTTTATTTAAACAGCGTGAATCAAATCCCTATAGAATAGTTAATCAATTATATTAGCTATATTTTCAAAAGAAATAAATAAAAAATATTAAAATTCAAATATATTTATACAAAAAATCACTTTATTTACATGATTATCAATTAAAAATGGAAAAAGATATTTAAAATAGATATTTATTTTTTAAAAATAAAAAAAAGACTATATCGTTCCTATATATTTTCTCTTATAACACCAATTTTTTTCATGCAATCATATTGTAGATAAATAATTTTTAGTTTAAAAATATAAATCTCAACTTTATAAAAATCAAGTTTATTTTGAAACAAAAATAATAATCACTTTTGATTGTTGCAAAAAATTGATTAATTAGACTTAAGTGAATGCAATAGATTTCCTACAACAAGTGCTAATAATTTTAATTTAACACCCACATTCAACTCACCCTCTTGTCTTCGATGCAATCAATAGATACTCCAATACACTATTGCGGTAATAAGATTTTTTATAAAAGATGGTCATTACAACAAATTAAATGTCTCAAATAGAATGTAGTTTTCATCTTCATATTACCTTAAAATTGGTTGCTTATTCAAAAGTCTAGGCACATTCTAACGACACTCTTATTTCTACATACCTCCTCTTTGTGAATCCAATGTATAACATTAATAAAAATAGGTATGAATACTCTTAACAACAACATGTATTGACTTCTACAAAACATATACCCAACAAGAGATGATTGCATATTCATGCTTCTATTCTTTCATTATTCTATAAAACACCATCTTCATGTTGTATTTGGATGTAAACAATTAAAAATTCCTAGGTATTCTCTTGCTTCTATGATACCATTTGAAGTATCAAATTCTTAAGTGACCATGTTATTGCATTATCATAGTAAATATTTAAATGGGGAAAGAAATGGTTCAACATTTATAATAGTTTAACTACTCCATAATTGAGAAAATCAATAGAAGGCAAAGTAATAATTAATTTTATGTCAACATTGAAAAAAAATCATAAGCACTATCATTATTTTTCTTATCAAATCATAAAAAGTTAAAAATAGTTATGTCAAATTACTAATTCAAATTTATATATTTCTAATTTAAAAGAAAATGGTAAAATTTGACCCCCACTTCCATGCACATTCATTACAGTTTTATTTTGGTAAAAGCTATTGTTAACAAAAAATGCTAAGGGAACTTTTTAAGTGGTAAACAATTTTGACTAGGATATTTGAATCAATGAGGTCATATATTGGGGAATTCATCTCTAATATAAACATTCAACAATAAAACCCCGATGGAATTTGAACCTTTGTAGCAAGAACAACAACACCACAACTTAACCATCACTCTATACCAATACTATCAAAATGCTAATGAGGAGCTAGAGGGATTCCGTCCTTGGGATGCATTTCATTTACTTCCTGTTGGATAGCAATAACTACTTGTGTAGTTGGACAAGATGAAGGATTATTAGGGGTACCAGTTGGAATGGGACAAGAGGAGCCTAATAATTGGGTAATCTTACTAGCCTTGAACTTTTTGTAAGATAGGAACAATAAATCTTCATGAGACTTAGGAGGTCTACCTAGACAAGGCCAAACATAATTAAGTGAATCATCTCCCCAATGAGATGATGGTTTAAATCCAATACGATGAATGGTAAACACTTCCTTCAAGTATTCTAAACATTAAACACTTCTGGATTATGACCTCCCTCATGATCCATATTCATATGAAATTGATTTGAGGCAGGAATTATAGCAATGGATACATCTAGGTTTTTGGGTCTAACTTGGACACAAAGAGTCATGGAACTAAGGGTGTGTAATGCCTTGCCAGGAATCCTAAAGGAAAAACCACAACAAGGGTGAAACAATTTTTTTAAAAAAAGTATAAACATAATAAGTGCATTTACACAACATGCACGATAACACAAGCATAAGACTTACACCAGAATTCCTTAAGAGTTACTAACGAAGAATTAAAACCAAAAGATAAATTTCATAATTAAGATTAATCCAATATCCATCATTAACTTAATGATCACAAGAAGCCGTAAGAAATAACAGATTACACCACTGAAAGAATGAAAAGATACAATATAATTTCTCCTCAATAAGCATGTACATATGACATAAAGGAAACTAATAAATAACATCTCAATCTTAGGATTACATTGTTCTTCCAATACATGGCTTCTCAATATACATATAAAGATACAACTTAACCAATAACAAGGTTACAAAAGATCATGATACAATGACCACTTAGGTCTCCAAAGAATAATAATCTCCAACATGAGATTATGCATGAGCCATGAACCACAAAAGCACATGCGAAACCAATCCTCGCATGAAGATAAGAACAATAACATCTGATGGGAAGTGGCACTACCACCCGACCATGTAATTCCGAAAATGGAATCACCCCACCGTGCTAAGAGATAGCTGATGACCCTCAAGCAAGAAAAAGCATGACATGGTTGACAAAAAATACGGCACCATGACAACACAAAGAGACTCCACAATAATCTAGGTGACTCAACATCACAATTACTCAAGTGACTCGATAACATAGACACAAGTGAACTGACATCACACACACAAGTGAACCTAAAGAGAGAATGTCATCGCATAGATTAATGGTTACCTCGGTAGGCCCTCATAGGTCCCGACTCTTTGTTCTGGTAACCTCTCCCGAACCTCTGGCTCCAACTAAGTCTCATGTGGACCCTTCCAGCCTTTCGTGAAGACAAGGTGGTCAGTTTACCATTCCAAGCCCTCTCACTACATTATGAGCCTCAATACAAGCACTCACCTATGCACGAGGTACACTATCTTTATTAATGTTTGAACTACCCACCTAATCAATTAATTAGATTATCACTTATTATCTGACTTTTGCTGGGGTAACCTACCAACCACTTTGGGTGTAGCCCTTGCTCGAAAGCCACTCTCTCAAAGGACACTAAACAGACATGGTCGCTCCCCAAGGACCCTATGGTGAAGCAGACATCCATAACACCACTTTCAGAGACAAGTGGTCAAACAATGACATACTGACTCTTGGCTAGCCATAAGGCAAAAACACTATATGGTTACGACAACGAAGCCCACATATATCACTTGGTCAAAGGAACCAAATACGCCACCACAGGATGACTGAACCATAGACCATAAATAACACAATATACACTTGCAAGGATAGCTAATTCACTAAGTCCGCACTTAGACGATCTTTGAGAAAATCAACATCATAAGCACTTACAACATCATTGATTGAAAATAAAATAAAACACTCTTTCATGACATTCACACCTCATTCAATTTCCAAATCAATATTTCATCAAGGATCAAATTCACATCAAATACTCATTCGAATAAAGACATGAATTTCCAACAAACATTTAATTCATTTCCAGAATATATCCAAATTAACCAATTGGAATTCCTAATTCATGCCTTGATTTCCATAGATAAATTTATTAAACCACATAATAAAAATCACATGAAAAATCACCATTTTCATTTAACACTAAAAACCACTTTAAAATATATTTCATTTTATAAAAATTAACTTTATTTCATAAACCGGTTTGTACTGGTAAGGGTACCAGGTTATGCCGGGATCGAGACCAACCCGCAATAATGTTGCTGCTGAGGCCGCATGCACTACCTGCCAGTAGTACTGCTGCCGATCGGTAGCAGGCCTACCGACCAGTAGTGCTGCTGCTGATCGGTAGCAGACGCTACCAACTGGTAGCAGTCCTACCGATCGGTAGTACTGCTACCTATGGGCAGCAGACACTACTGACCCGTGTGGTGGGACTAGCCCGCCACGGGGTAAGGTAAAGTCAATGATAAGCAAATAAAATACATGCCATCCAAAACATTAAAAATCCATACGCCCAAAATCGTTTAAACATGAAAACGATTCATTCCTGGATCATTTCACGGGCACACACACACATAGTGCCAAATCGAAATTTCAAATGGATATTTACCAATAAGTAAAATGGTGAAATAAAACCCCACAAGAACCCCAAATCTTGGGCAACAAGATACTAGAAAGCACACAACAAGCTAAATCTAGTTCATTCTTTTTCAAATGGAAGAGGCATACTAAGAAGTTGATTTTCAGAATAAATAACACACAACAAATAGAGAGATGAATCATTTCTTTCCTATATGCAACCATATGATAAGAACTTCACAAAATCAACAATAACAGGCATCCCTTCTTCCAATCCAAACATTCCACAAGAATCTACAGGCAAATCTGCATTTTTACACACCAGGAAGAAACTGAAATATTCAAAAATCAAATTTCAAAACAAGAAGAGATCCTCCAACCTTGAAGAAATAGCAAGCAAAGAGATGAAGAATGTCCAGGCTTGCAAACCAGGTCAAATTTTCAGCTCCTCCAGGAAGTTTTCTAGAATTTCTCTCCAAAAATTCTCCTCTTCTCCTTCCCATGAATCTTAGGAATAGATTGAAAAATATGTTTTAACCTAAACTTTCTAGGTTAAATGTTTTCCAACCAATTAGATTTTCTCTTTTTAAAGTAAAAACAATCAATTTTACCTTTTTCCAAAAACAATTCTTTTCCAACAATTAAAATGACAAAGTTAAATAGAAAGGTAAAAAGGAAAGCTTTTTATTTTATTTTCTATTTTCCAAAATACTTTCTTTCAACATAAACATATATCATTTAAATGGCTAGGCAATTATTTATTTCCTTCCACAAAATATATTAATGCAACTTTACACAATGAAATAAGCCATTTAACCATTTAATCTAGCAAATCATTAATTAATAAATCAATAATCATAGAGCATAATAATTAACTAATTACGCCAACATGAGATAACATCATCCATTTAATTAAATAACCATTTAAATAAACGGACGCAGACAAAACAAAGGATGATCAAATGACGACTCACAAATGACCAAACCAAAGCACTATGACTCGCATACTAGCCAGATGGGAAAATACAGCCAACTGATAACACTCACACGAGTGTAACTGCAAATCAAGTTAGGGTACAACAACTATCTCCTCCACTCCCATCAAACATATAAGGCATGCTCAGACCTGTGAAACCAAGTGGAGTCGATACCCCGTACCTACCCGGTACTAGTACCTGCAATGTCCTACACCAAAAGAATCCATACGTGCATATAGATAAATATTCATATATATATATAGACACGACATGCACACCGATGAAGGAGAATTGTGGCGTTCCCTGTCTCACCAGAGTGAGTGAAGGAAAATCATCCCCACATCCCAATAGACTTGCAAACACGTAACATGTAAATAACGCATCACAATATACGGTAAAAGTGTCAGTCCATGATAATGATCCATAAAATAACATTAAACATAAGCACTGAAATACTGCATAAAAGCATACACCATACATCCAGATGAAGCATGAAATAACATCGCATATAATCTGAATCAATATACAATAATGTTCCACTAAACAACCACTGAAGTAAATCAAAATATACAAAAGAGGCCGATCAAGGAGGGGTACTACAGGGTGGAATAGGTGGAACAATAATTTATCCTAAACAAGACATGTGTTTGTTCATATATGTCTTGTGGCAATTCATGCACATTGAGGAAATCTTCTTTAACAACATTCACCATGTAAATAAGATCAACTAGTACTCCCCATGTGGATTTGATATTAATTCTCATAGTAATGGACAAATGCCTATTAGACATATTAAAAGGATCATCAATGAAGCTAAAGTTTAATGTGGAAAATAATATATGACATTGTCGATGTTTGGAAGCTTCTCATATTAAAATTCAAAATAAAATTCTCTACAAGGTTAGCAGATTGAGATGGAAATGTATTGTTAGATATCTATAATTTTTTTGGTTGGAGGAGCTATTGATTGTTAGTGTAGATTTATATTTCTATTACATTGTTGGTGGTTTTCTTGGTTATGCTTATTAGGTGTAGATGGTTATGCGGTTTATAACTATATTTCTCTAGTTAAATACATATTCTTTAATTTGTTATTAATGATATTAATAACATGAATCTTTTTACTTCCCCATTTGGTATCATAGTGTTAAATATCTCCTATGCCTAGGAGTATTAAGATTGTTAGAGATGATGCCTATGTTAAAAGAAAGAGTGGTTCAGTAAGTGATGCAACTTACATGGAGAGGAAGCCAATGTGAAGTGAAAGATACAAAAGTTTGAAAAAATATGGTTTGAAAGTTTTTCCCTCCACTGTGCACTGCAAACTTGTGCAGTTGGTTTCTACTCTATATGACTGTCAAAGCATATGGTTTGGTCAAACTTTCTTTTGCATAGCACATATTTTGGAGAGATAATTTGAGTAGTGTGTAGTAGTAGCCTGATGAAGAATTATTAATCAGGCATCGAATGATAATGTTAATTCCCCTTTTCATATCACTAAATATACCACATCATCACACTATCTAATTAACTAAATTGATCTTTATTATTTAGTTAATTAGTTACCTCTAATTAATTAATTATTTTTTCATTTATTCAAAATAAGAAAATATTTCCACATCATTATCCATAAATAAATAAATAATTTAATTATTTACATGTTCATTTATAATTACTAAATAAAATTCAATCATATTATAAATCTCATCCAAACATTTGGAATCAATCTTGACCATTAATCTTTTAGATGGCTCTAGAAGCTAATAAAAACTTAGTAAGTTTTTCTCGAATCAATCTCAACCCTTCATTCATCCCGAAATCTAGATTATTTACACTCTCAATAAAAAAGTATAAAAATGTACTCTCAACCTTCATCAAATCATAAGATCATTTAAAAAGTACATGATCCTTATACAATAAAAAACCGAGATAATATCTACTTAATAGAGGAGATCCTTTATTTGGTATATGGTCTCCTTAAATGCTTAATATGAGGTTATGCTTGATTAAAAATAAAAGTTTGATATTGTTTTAATATACAAGATATATTAAGCAAATTTTTTAAGTATTATATTATTTACAATATATTACTCTACAAATTAAAAAAGTAATTTATATATTCATACTAATTTGGATATTAATTTATAAGAATATTTAACAAACAATTATATAATCTATGAGATATATAACTATAGAGTATAAAATTTAGGTAACTCATGATAATAAGTTGTACATTCTATATTAATTTTTTATATATAAAATTTTGTTACAATATTACATTTAATATTTCAAAAAATGTGTTGGTTGAGATGGTGTGTGATGTATGAGGTGCACATTTCTTCCTATTGCATGGTGTGCCTAAATGGGAGATCTAGGTCGCCATGCTTCCCATGATATCATTGCTATTTTCTATGTGTAGGTCTATTTGGTATCTTTTTTTCATATGTTTAGTTTTTGGTAGATTGAGTTGAGTTTGTAAAAGTTTTTTTCTCTTGGGGCTAGTGGTGAATCCTACTATAGTGTATCTATTTTATAGAATTTTTAGAGTAGACTTGTGGTTACTAGATTTGGATAAGGTGCTACACGTGTAATTCCCCACCATAAAACCCACAAGACATTAGCCAATAGATGTGGGATGGTATTTTTTTGAGCAATTAGATTTAACATTAAAAACTTACTAGCATCACTATGCTCAAACGAATAACTCAAGACATTTTTTCAAACAATGCACAAGCGAAAGGTTTACATTCCACAACACCTACCAAGCATGGAAGAATTTAAGAAACACCTTAGGGATTTACAATGAAGGGTTTTGACTTCACAATACTTCTTGACACATGTTGTACCATCTCCATAACCCTAGGTTTGACAATCAGCCAACTTCAGGCAAAGACATGCAAACTAATGAAATTTTTTCAATAAATATAAAATGGTGTCACCTATGAATGAGCTCTAAAATGCCATGGACTCTCAACACCATAAGGAAAAACTTATGTCTACAAATTTTATCTATATGAGGCCCAAAAATGTTTTCTATCTTGAAGCATGGGAGGACTATAATGTTCCCAAAGGACTATAGCACCTAGCTAGGATACTAGCACCTAGGTAGGAAACTAGCACCCAAGTGGGACAATAGAACCCAAGTGTTGAAGTCCCAGTCTGGCACTATTGTTAATTTTGGTATTGGAATTTAGTTCCAGTACTAGATTCTTGAATAAGTTATGTTTGTTGGCAAATACACACTCGAATGAGAAATTGTAGGTGATTGAAGGTTTTGTCATTGATGGCAACCTTGCAATCATATGATACCGGCAAAAAAAATATACCGACATCGACAATGAAAAACTCTACACCGGCACTCAAAACACCGACAGTGAAAGGATGGATACCGACACTCTGACCGACAAGAATTTTGTTGATAATATATGATACCGGCAAAAAAAATATACCGACACCGACAATGAAAAACTCTACACCGGCACTCAAAACACCGACAGTGAAAGGATGGATACCGACACTCTGACCGACAAGAATTTTGTTGATAATATATTTTGTAATTAACTGTAAAATCATTGTAAGTCAACATGGCGAGTTGTAATATGACTCATATATGTATGAGATCATTGTAGAACATTTAGTAATAATGTGATAGGTGAAATTATGCAGACCTAATATGCGAATTATAGGTTAAGGGTTTATGTATGAAGCAAAGCTAAAACCGGTACTGGATCTGGCATAGCTGATACTAATTTGAAGCAATACAAGACATTGGATTTGTATAATCCATTTTTGTAAGTCAATGTGACTTCCTTTGTAATTGAGCAGTGAGCTCTAGGCACTTGGCCTTCTTGCATGTGCAGACGCCTCTTGTAAAATAGTAATATTCCCTTATTGGCCAGTAAGTGAATATTGTGGGTCACAAATCCCACCGAGGTTTTACCCACATCGGGTTTCCTTGTTAAACTACTGTGTTATGGTGTGCTTTTCATGTGGTTGTTGTTATTCTTGTTTACTGCATTATTTTTGGTTTACTAGTACACAGTATTGATATGCTTTACATGTTTTAATTCAAGTTAATTCAGAAACTGGTTAGATACTGATTCACCCCCTTCTCAGTATCTTTGGGAATCCTAACAATTGGTATCTTTGGGAGTCCTTATAATGCAGGAGACTGTATGACAAGATGGTTAACCAGTAAGGTGAGGTGTACCGATAGGGTTAAATGACTCGTAGGTGTGCATCGATTAAGTGTTTGGTCGGTGATCCTGTCTAGACTGACATAGAGGTCTAAGATGACGAATACCGACAAAGATACCACGTGGAGTTGAAGTGGCAAGCATGCAGAGGTTGGTGAAGTGTCATGTCAGTGATGTTGTTAACATTGGTTGACTTTTAATGTTGACTGTGACAATCATGGGGAATTGCAAAAGTGTGTGGCTCAAGGAAAATCAAAGGATGTCCCCTAGTGAGTTGATTGAAGAAGGAGATCTAATCAACTTATCATCCTGGAAAAGACAACTACGAAGATCATTTTTAATATGATGGATTGAAGCGGGTCGGTGATTAGTCTGCCATATTTGCTAAACATAGAAAATATGCATTGGAAGCCACAAGATTGGTAGTGATGGATGACTTGTTGCAGGTCCACCATACCAGAGAAGATATTTGATGGGATTTGGTACACCAAATTGGTTGGTGAGAAAACCCTAGCATGCTAAAGTTCAAACTCACATTTTAGCGGGAAAGCTCTGATATTTATGCTGATCAAAAATTGAAGTTGAATGATGATGGTTGGCGGAGAAGAGCGACCCTGAGAAAAGTAGAGAATAGATAAGACTGAGAAGAGTCAAGGAACAAAGCATTTGAAGCAAAGAGTCGACAAGGAAGGTGAAACCGATGAGAGGTTTTAGCAGTGACTTAACTAGCAAGATTAGTGTAACCGGTAAAATGTAAAGTGGGTTGCAAAGGTGGGAACCGGTGGTGTTCAATCCAACAAGAAGGCAATGTAGTGTGAAGCAACTGTATGTGTGTATGGGAAAAAGGATCTGACAGGTAGAGAGAAGAGAAAGGATAAACCAGTGAGCAAAGTAACTGGCAGTAGGTATATGATCTAACTGTTCATCCAACAGGCAGAGCCAAAACCGATGTGTCAACAACAACATGTGAAGGTGAGTAGAGAGATAGAGAGAGAGAGATAGAAGGAAGAGTAGGAGTCAGTTGGTAAGGTAGAGGAGGTGAGAAGCCGACAAGATAAAGTATATGCAGTGGTTACAAGATTCACTTGTAATTAGATTATTACTTTTGTAATTGATTATGCTCACATATATCATTGAGTTGGAGCTCGGTGCAGGGGTTGGTGCTCCTTGGGCTGGTGCCCTAAAGCAGGAGTGGTACTCCTTGGTTTGGTTCCCTACACGTTGTAACTGAGTGTTTCATTGTGAGGCTAGATTGGAGTAGTAGTCTCCAGCAGCTCTTCTCACTGAGGTTTTTCCCATCTTGGATTTTCCTTGTATATACCGGTATCATGTGATGTGCCTTTGTGTGATTGCATTGTGATGTCTTGCATTATCTCACCAATAGGTTTACTTAGTGTTTTCATTGCTAACCAGTACTCACTCTTAAGATTTAAAGAGTAAGAGTTTTGGAAACCATTGATTCACCCCCCCTACCTCTCAGTGGCACATTGTGTTCAACAGGAGGAGAGGACCCCATTTGTCATGACTGTCCTAAAGACAGTAAACATGCAATAAATGTTGTTGAATCCCTTAGGGTGGATGGGGGGTGTAGAAAGGTGGTTTGGTCAAGAAAGAAGAGTCTTCAAGGGGGTTGTGTATGTGTTTGAGAGAAGTCTTACGCATTGTGAGTTGGTATTTGATGAAGAGAAGGAGTCTTATTTAAGGGGCAGTCCTAGTTGAGTAACAATGTGAAGTTTGAGGGTGTTTGTGAGTTGTGGAAAAAGATTGCAGGTTCAAGAAGGTTAGATATGTGTGGAAGGATGTGTGAGTGTGGTTGATATTTTTCCAAAACAAACTTAACCAATTAGCGAGATCTCTATAGGAATTAGGATCACTATTTAGTGAATGATAAAGGGATTAAATTTGTACCACTTCCTAATCAGAACTTCCAATTTTTTACCAATCCTTTGCCTTCCAATTCCACAAATGTTGTTGAGCCTTATTCTGACTATATATATAATAATTTCCAATCCAAATAAGTTGAACATCTAGTGAACATGATGGAACCAATTCCTAAACAAGATAGACTCAAACCTAAGATTGAACCTAATATCACCTTTACCCAGAGTGGTAACTCAAAGCATACACCTGATGGACCAATATACATTACTTCTATAACTAATGACAAACCCACATGTAGGGTGCTTATTGATCCACTGTGCATGGTTAATATGAATACAAAAGAATATCTTTTCACATATGCATTATATCGAGATAATTATGATAAATCCGAAGTCTTGATTAAGGTGCATGATGGTTTGAATTGTCCCACCATTGGTTCCATAGGTTGGATTAAGATGCAAAGCTTCAAGAAAATTAAAGAGAGAAAATAAAACTGAAAAATATATAGATTTATACCTTCCCACATAGGTTGTATTGATCCGTCTTAAAGCAAATATGAACATCAATGGATTCAGCCCCTGGTAACAAAATGAAATAGAAATGGTGAGTTATTTCTATGTAAACCATAATCAAAGTGAACCATAAATGAGTCTTTGAAGGGTAAGCATACCTAAACTATTCCTCACCTAATCTATAACCAATATTTATCAACATTTACGTACATGTTAGCTTATGTGGTAGAAAGTAAAAATGTAAGAAATCCCATAGTTCATCGGAAATGTTCATCGGAAAATGCACCCAAATGAGTTAGTGAGTTGTGGAGAGGTTTCTCATAGAGATTTTGAATGTGCTTAGGTGAAATAAAAAGTTAGGAAAGCTAGTGTTGAAAATAAATTTACTACAGAGTATAAAGAGGCAAAAAAATAGCTAGGCCTAAAGCATGGTGAAAATCTCTTTTTGAAAAGAGTACTCTTAAAATTAGAAACATTGAAATAATAACTCACACAATGGAGGAGTTTGTTCAAAACTATTTGTAAATCAAGGGGGAAGTGTTGCACCATAGTTATGGACAACAGTGGTACAAATAATTTGGTATCATAGGAGATGGTTGAGAAGCTAAGTTTGGAGAAAACAAAATATCCAAACCCATACCATGTTACTTGGTTATAAAAAGAGCATCAACTTTTGGTGAGTGAATAATTCTAGCTGAATTTTCAAATTGGTAATTGCAAAGATTAACTTATGAGTGGTATGATACTTATGGATGCTTTCAATATCATTTTGGGAAGACTATGGTAATATGACTGAAAACATATGCATGATGGTGAAGCAAATTCTTATACAATAACCAAATATTAAAAAAAAAGTATGTTATCAATTCACGAAAAGAAAAGAAAAGGGAAGTGGACAATGATACACATGTAGAAGTTGATGATCCAACCTCACAAGACAAGAATACTCTACAAGCACACCACCTATCACAAAGAAAGATCAAATGAGAATAATTTTCTCAACACAACCCTAGAGTTTTGTATTGATTGCACAAAAAGATACAGTTATAATGAATGAATGAATCCTTATTAAAGGATGAATAAAACCCAAGATGCAAAACCTGATCCAAGATTAAATTAGCTAGTTTCAAGTGTCACAATCATCATGAATGAGACAGTTTAAGCTATTATTAGCCTAATAAAATAAAATAAAAAAGCACCTAATTTTTAGATAAAGTGTCCTAATTACTCTAACACCCACCTTTAATATTAACTTAGGGATAAGATAAAGAGATAATAATGAATGCAAAGTTGCAAGCATAAATGGGTCCCAACAACAAGTTTTGATTAGGTACCCATGTACAAACCAATGCAACTTTCTCAAATGGAGAAAACCCAGTGGGAGAAAAGTCCTCTTCAAAAGAGAGAAAAATGAATGAAAATTAAAGAGTGCATGCGACTAAGCATGAAGGAATCCAAATTTATCTCATACTATTGAATCAATAAAACAAGTACAATCAAGATCCCCCCAAAGGAGAGAAAATAAGAGATGTTGTATCTCCCCAAAAGAGAGAAGCTCCAAATCAAAAGATGAAGGCTTGAGGATGAATGCTAATGAAGATCATAGAGTGAAAAACCATGTTCCTTCCTTGGGAAGAAACAAATCCAATGGACAAGGTATAAAAAAATCCATTAAAGGAGATGGAAGGAAAAGTCTCATGATGTGTGTCATGGAAGACTATTCAACTATCCACATGTTTGAATCATGATATGCCAAATCAAATGAAGCAAGATCAAACAACTATAGAGATACCTGATGAACAACCTCTGAAGACACTAAAGACAAGATGACAAGAATGAAAAAGTTTACATTAAAGAGGAATGGGATATCCTCAATCATGTCCCTAATGTATGGAGTGTATGATGTATCAAACAACATTGCAATATATGACAAGTATTCATCCCACAAATTAGAAACTCAAAGGGAACTATCAAATTGCTGAATTGAACTAATCTTTGAAGAAGCAAGAGGTAGAGAAGGATTAGTGCAAGTCCCAAGAACAATGGTGGATGAATAAAGAACACATAGGTTCAAGTGACAAAACCTCACCTCAAATATGTGATTTAGTCTATATGCATGAGAGTTAGGACCTATCAATGGAACAACATGCTTGGTGGGACCAAAATGAGAGAAAGCATATAATTGAGATGCATGATCAACACTACCAATTGCAATGATCTCTCTAATATGCAAGTATTTGACAAGAACTATATTAGGTGTGAACTCTATTGTCTTACACTGTCTATTGTGAGTAATTTAACATATGAGAAGGGGATTGGATGATAAAGAAGGGATACATAGTACATAATTAAATGAGCCATCATCAACATAAATATAACCCATCCTGGTAGCACTCATATAAGTGTTATTACCCATCAAAATGTGTGTAAATTTACGATGCTAAAAATAAAAGAACATACACTCATTTGATGTCATGTGATGAAAGGCTCCTAAATCAAGAATCTGTTGGCAATTTGGAGGAATTGATTATGTGTTGCATTGATGTTTGTCATTGATGTCAACACTAGCTTCTTTGGTTATCTATCGAATTCTGGTAGAGTGGTTGGACTTTGATGATGTTCAAGAGATTTGTCTCTGGTATATTTCGATTGGTGGAATCGGTTTGGTTCAGTCATTCATGTTATTCAGATGTGTGTCACATTCAGTTGGTTCAGGATTTAGTGATCTGGAAGCTATCATATGTTCTAGTAAGCCTTTTGTTTACCGATAAGGGTTCTACTAGCAGAGCTTCGTTGAAGATCTTTTGATGGATTCGATAAGTGGTGTTGGTGCAGCTTCTAGAAGGTTTTCAGGATGCTGATGGTTATCGTGTTTGCGTTCCAGTTGATTGGTGGTATTTCATTTGGCTTATGGTGACCTATTTTAGGTCCGGTCTTATTCTGCTAGGTTATGGACTAGTTTATGTAACGTGTTAGTGGATGCTCCTGATGCGTTACCGGTTGGATTTATTATTTGGTTAATGTTGTTTCAGTCTTAGGCTGACTTGGACTATCATTGTTTTGCGGGTTTATGTAATGGATTTATTGTGTTATCTTTTAGGTGGCCGACCTAATTGTTTAGGTCCTAGGTTGGTATAAATATGATGTAAGATCTCTTTGTATATTGTGGTCTGGAATTATGGCTATGGGATTATCTGTGTGTGAAAAAAGTTCTAATCATATGCAGAAGTTTTGGTAGATCATAGGTGATTGAATTCGGTTTGTGTAAGAGGTTTAAGACCTCTGACATTGAGCTTAACCAGAACCGTACTCAGGCATAGGAGATGCTATTCTTGTAGTTATTTCTTATTTCCAGATTATAGTCTGGATTTCCTTTGTAGTCAGCGAGGCTCCTTTTGTGATAAGCAGTGCGCTCTAGGTTGTCGGCCTTCCTGCATGTGCAGGCCCCTTATTGTAATCACATACTTACTGTAGAAGTATCATCTAACTATGCGTAGGATTCCCACCATGGTTTTTCCCTTTACCGGGTTTTCCACATACAAATATTGGTGTTATGTGTTGTGGATGCATGGTAATTGGTTTATGATTTATGTTTGTGCTTAATTGATATATCTGCTTTTTTGGTATTTGGTTTATGCATTCCGATAAAAGGTTTTTTGTGCTTAAAGTTTCATAATCTGTTAACAACTGATTCACCCCCCATCTCAGTTGTTCACCGGTTATCCTAACAATTGGTATCAGAGCTTGGTCCTCTCTGTAGAAGCTAAACCGCTTGAGGAAGACCCTATGGCGACTAATCATTCAACTTCAATTGCTTACTGAAAGGACAACCCTAGGCTTGAAGGAATAAATTACAGAGTATGGAAGCTTAAGATGGAGACTCATCTGAGATGTCTTAGCAAGGAGATTTGGGAGATCACTGAGAAGGGGTATACTCCTTATGATCTGACATCTGGCAACTCTCCTCCGATAGATTTGGATAAGAACATTGAAAATGATTGTAGAGAGAGAGAAGCCCTTTTGAGCGCCCATTCAGATCAACCGATAATGGATTAATGGATAAATCATCTACAAAAGCTATATGGGATAATTTGGAGACTTTGAATGAAGGTGACCCTACTATTAAAATTGCTAAACTTGATGGTTACTGGGTAAAGTGTGAGAACTTGAGAATGGAGGAAGATGAAATAATTACTGCTTTTATGGAAAGAGTCAATGAAATTGTTTTGGGAATTCAATGTTGTGGTGGATCTTTGAGCGAAGATGAGATTGTTTCTAAAGTATTGAGATCTTTTCCATCTGCTTACAAGATGAAGGCTACTACAATTAATGAGCTAAAAAAAATGTCTAACACTTCTATTAATAGGGATACTTTGGTTGGAAAGTTATCTGCTTTTGAGCTTGAAGAATTCGATCCTCAAGGAGCTACAAAGACAAATTTTGCATTCAAGGCATCTACATCATCAACCGGCAAGAGTGATTGGAAAGTATTATATGCAAAGGAACTAGAGGATATGAGGAAACAAGATGAAGAGCTTGAAGAACTTGAAGCCCTATTTTCTAGAAGAGTACCTAAAGGTCTGACAGGAAGTAAGTATGAAGCAAAATCACCTTTCAAATGTTTTGCATGTAATAAGATAGGTCATTTTGCATCTAGATGTCCTGAGAGGAATTTGAGATTTAAAGATAAATATAGAAGATATTTTAAGCCTAACCATGAATATCAGAACAAGCATAAGTACGGGAGGAACATAGACAAATCATGCTACTATGCTGATGAGGAAGGTGTAATTGATGATTCTGATGATGAACTGACAATGGAAAGTAATGGGTATTCTTGGCTATCAAGGAAGATGCTCTGAAACCTATCATTCATAATGAAGAGAAGGCCCTTGTTGCTAAAGTTGAAGACAAGGATGAATGGGTAATAGACAATGGATGTTCACATCATATGGCTATAGATAAAAGGAATTTTTTATCTTTGCAAGAATTTGATGGTGGTCTGATCAGATTTGGAGATGACAAAGCATGCATGATTAGAGCAAAAGTAACTATATCATTGGATGGTAAGCATAACACTGATAATGTTTACTATGTTGAAGGTTTAAGGCATAATATTTTGAGTGTAGGACAGTTGGTGGATAAGGGATTTCAATTATAGTTCAAGGATGGAAAATGCAAAATCATCAACAGATCTAGATTGGACATTGCAATCGGTACTCAGACTAGAGGTAACATCTTTCATTTGAACTCCGATGAGAAGACATGTTTGATTGCACATATTGATGAGAGTTGGCTATGGCAGAAGAGGTCAGTTCATATGAATTTTGATTGCATTGTAAATATTAGTACAACTAAGGCAACTAGAGATATACCTAAGATTATGAAGCCTCATAATCGGGTATGTAAGGAATGTCAAATATGAAAGCAAGTCAGAACTTGTTTTAAGAGTATTCAAGATAAATCTAATGATGTTCTTGATCCTATTCATACTGATTTATGTGGTCCTACTAGAATCAGAAGTTTTTAGGTTGATAGATATTCCATGCTAATCATTGATGACTATTCTAGAATGATGTGGGTTACTTTTCTAAGGGAGAAATCTAAAGCCTTTGAAAAATACAAGAACTTTAAAGCTATGGTTGAGACAGAGACAGGATTGAAGATCAAATGCTTAAGATTTGATAAGGGTCATGAATTCACATCCGGTGAATTTAATAGTTATTGTGAGAAACATGGGATAAAGAGACAACCGTCTGCACCCCAGACACCTCAACAGAATGGTGTTGTGAAAAGAAAGAACATAACTATCCTGGATGCAACTAGATCTATGATGATGTAAGCTGATTTGCAACATATCTATTGGAGAGAAGTTGTGAGCATGATAGTGTATATATTGAATAGAGTTCATATCAAAGGAGACATCGGTAAGACACCTTATGAGTTATGGTTTGGTCATACACCTATAGTTAAGTATTTCAAAATCTTTGGTAGTAAATGCTATATCAAAAGAGATGATTCCATTGGAAATTTTGATCATCCTAGATGTGATAAGGAATATTTATTGGTTATTTAAATGAAAGCAAAGCATATAGATGTTATTAAAAAATATTGTAGAGAATTGTAGAAAGTGCTAATGTCAAGGTGGATGAGTAGTACAAAGGTCAAATTAGAACTTATGAGAGAGAATCGGAAGTGGAAATGATCATAACTGAACTGGTAACACCTGTACTAGAACAAAATGTTGAACTAGTTACCCCATCGGTATCAGAAAATTCAACAGTAACTGAAGATCCCAGCAGAGAAACAGAAAGTCAAAAGACTCCTCGATATGTAAGGTTGAATCATTCAGAAAATCAGATCATTGGAGACAAAAGCAAAGGAGTGATGACAAGGAGAAGGTTGGCAGCTGAAGAGGTATGTTTAATTTCTCAAATTGTACTAGCATCAGTAGATGAAGCATGTAAGGATGAATGCTAGATGAAAGCTATGGAAGAGGAATTGGATCAGATAGAAAAGAACAACACATGGACTTTAGTTCCCCGACCTAAAAATAAGAATGTTATTGGAACTAAATGGGTTTTTAGGAATAAATTGAATGAAGATGGACAAGTTGTGAGGACAAAGGTTAGATTGGTATGTAAAGGATATTCTCAGAAGGAAGGAATTGATTATGATGAAAATTTTCCTCTGATAGCTAGGATTGAAGCTGTGAGATTATTTCTTGCTTATGCAGCCCATAAGAAATACAAGGTTTATCAAATGGATGTTAAGTGTGCATTTCTAAATGGAGATCTTGAAGAGGAAGTCTACATTGAGAAACCTAGTGGACTTTCACTTTCAGATGATAATAACATGGTTTTCAGATTAAGGAAAGCTTTATATGGATTAAAGCAAGCACCCAGAGCTTGGTATGCTAGATTGGGCAAATATATTTTGAAGCTTGGTTTCACTAAAGGTAATGCTAATGATAACTTATATTATAAGATCACTAATGATGACATAGTGATTATTGAGGTCTTTGTGGATGATATCATTTTTGGAGGTGAGGAAAAGTTATGTATGGAATTCTTGATAATATGAAGAATGTGTTTGAGATGTCTATGATTGGGGAAATGAGATTTTTCTTAGGTTTGCAGATTACTCAGATTGATAAAGTTATTTTCATCTATCAAACTAAGTATGCCAGAGAGTTGTTGAAGAAATTGGGTATGAAAAATTCTAAACCAGTTGGTACTCCTATTGTTACAAGTGAGAAATTGACAAAGAAAGATGTATCAGCTCCGGTAAATCCTACAAGGTATAAATCTATGATTGGAGGTTTGTTATATTTGACTCAGACTAGACTAGATATAATGAATGATATTTGTATTGTATCAAGCTATCAGAGTGATCCTAGAGATAATCATGCACAGTGAAAAGGATTTTTCAGATATTTATAGGGAAAAACTGAATATTGGTTGTGGTATCCTAAAGATGACAACTTTATACTATGTGCATATACAAATGCAGATTGGGCTGGAGATATAGACGACTGAAAAAGCACATCCGGTGGAGCTTTCTTTCTTGGAAAGAAACTTGTTTCATGGATCAACAAGAAACAATCATGTACTTCTTTATCTACTGCTGAAGTTGAGTATGTTGTTGTTGCTACTAGCTGTACACAAGTTCTATGGATGAAGCAAATGTTGAAGGATATAAGGGTAGATTACAATGAACCGGTGGTTATTCACTGTGATAACTCTGCTCCTATTGACATATCAAAGAATCCGATATTTCATTCTAAGACAAAGCACATATCAATCAAGTATAACTTTCTAAAGGAAAAGGTGGAAGCAAATGAAGTCAGATTGGTTTATGTGAACACTAAAGAGAAGATTGCAGATATCTTCACTAAAACTTTGCCCAATGAATCATTTGAGTATTTGAGAGATAGGTTGGGGGTCTCTACCCCTTTGGTTAAGACTTGAGTGATGTGGATTGGCATCAGTCTGGTATGCATTATCATAACTATCATTCATTTTGGATTGATGAGTTGGTTCTACTACTCAGGGGGAGTAGTTAGCTGTGTAATTAAGAGGTTCTATGATTTTTCTTTGATGTTTATGTCAGATTTTTGGCATTGATGTCAAAGGGGGAGAGATATACATGTAAAAAATAGAGCTTAATAGAGATATAAGTTATAGGGGGAGTTTGATCTATGGTTTGGTTATTTAGTTTAGAACTTCATTGTTATATCATTTGATTGGATGTCTTCCATTAGGGGAGCCTTGTTTGGCACTTCTTGGCACTTGGATGTTTTTCACATCTAGTGTTGCCATCAATGCCAAAGGGGGAGATTGTTGGCAATTTGGAGGAATTGATTATGTGTTGCATTGATGTTTGTCATTGATGTCAACACTAGCTTCTTTGTTTATCTACTAGATTCTATTAGAGTGGTTGGACTTTGATGATGTTCAGGAAATTTTTCTCCGGTGTATTCCAATTGGTGGAATTGGTCTGGTTCATTCATTCATGTTATTCATATGCATGTCAAATTTAGTTGGTTTGGGATTTGGTGATCCGGAAGCTATCATATGTTCTAGTAAGCCTTTTGGTTACTGGTAAGGGTTCTACCAGCAGAGCTTCGTTGAAGATCTTTTGATGGATTCGATAAGTGGTGTTGGTGTAGCTTCTAGAAGGTTTTCAGGATGCTGATGGTTATCATGTTCATGTTCTAGTTGATTGGTGGTATTTCATTTGGCTTATGGCGACCTATTTTAGGTACGGTCTTATTCTGCTAGGTTATGGACCAGATTATGTAACGTGTTGGTGGATGCTCCCGATGCGTTACCGGTTGGATTTATTGTTTGGTTAATGTTGTTTCAGTCTTGGTCCGACTTGGATTAACATTGGTTTGTAGGTTTATGTAATGGATTTATTGTATTATCTTTTAGGTGGCCGACCTAATTGTTTAGGTCCCAGGTTGGTATAAATATGACGTATGATCTCTTTGTAGACCATGGTCTAGAATTATGGTTATGGGATTATCTGTGTTCAAATAAAGTTGTAATCATATGCAAAAGGTTTGGTCGATCATAGGTGATCGAATTGGGTTTGTGTAAGAGGTTTAAGACCTTTGGCATTGAGCTTAACTGGAACTCTACTTAGGCATAGGAGATGATATTCTTGTAGTTCATTCATCTTTTCGGATTGTAGTCCGGATTTCCTTTGTATTCAGTGAGGCTCCTTTTGTGATGAGTAGTGCGCTCTAAGATGTTGGACTTCTTGCATGTGCAGGCCCCTTATTGTAATCAAATACTTACTATAGAAGTATCATCTGACAGTGGGTAGGTTTCCCACCATGGTTTTTCCCTTTACTGGGTTTTCCACATACAAATATTGGTGTTATGTGTTGTGGATACATGGTAATTGGTTTATGATTTATGTTTGTGCTTAATTGATATATCTTCTATTCCAGTATTTGGTTTATGCATTCTGATAAAAGGTTTTGTGTGCTTAAAGTTTCATAATTTGTTAACAACTGATTCCGCCCCCTCCCAGTTGTTCACCGGTTATCCTAACAGAATACACCTGCTGGATTGAAGATATGTTGATGAAAATTGATCATGACCTTTCATAATGTTTTGATGATATGCCATAGAAACTATCCCATAATGTTCATGTCTTGAAGTGGTAGAACAAGATGCACTATATGAAGGCAATTGAATATGATTATTTCAAAGAAGATCTTTAAGCTCATCAATCTTATTTGCATAACAATGATGCTCATTATGTCTTGTCTTGGTGAAATAAGCACACCTAGGATTGTTCTTCTTTTATGAAGAGCTTTTGGAAGATGAGGAAGAATTTGAATCCTATGCATGAGACTTTGAATCTCGTTGATTATATTGTGAAGCTATGTGCTTCTGCTTCTTCTTCTATTTACCTATAAATTTTTGAGCAACCTAAGCCTGTGATTTGGAACTAGAAATTGAATTGGGATTGTTGTGCATATTAGTCTTTGTTGTCATTGATGTAAAATATATGAGTTATTTTTTGAGATGTTGGTACTGTTGGTTCGAATGCGATGATATGCATAAGTGTATGGTGAAGAGGATAGTCTACCAGTTTATTCTGATTAAGGCTAAGTTCTTGATGATTGGTATGGATATGGTCCAAATGTCTATTTGTTGGTAATATGATACTGAGTCATGTGTAAATTGATGAGGTGTTTTCAAAGATAGCTAAATATATTTTTTGTATGGCTAACAATGATAGTATGATATATTTCTAGAAGATTAATATCTTTTGTTTGGTTCAAAAAATGTGTAAATGTGTTTCTATCTCTATTGATTGTTCTGGTGAACAATATCTTCATCCAAAATTTATGTTTTCACTGGATTTGTATAAGATAGATATGATAATTGGTTTAGGTTGGTTGTGGCAGATTGATATCAGTTTTCTAGTTGAATGGATGTTTGTTTGTGGACGATATTTATGTCTTGGATCAGTGCTTGGTACAATTTTAGGTGTGTGTGAAGGAAAATATTGATTTCCTCATCTTTCTATGGCCTTGAGGTTATTGTGGATCATTTGATATTGTTCCTAGCATGTCATGCTTCTTTCATAGTGGATCGCAAATTTTGTTTTTTGGGCCTGGCTTAAAGATATTTTGGTAAAATAGTTTGGTATGAATCAACTTATGTGTCTTGGTTTGTGTAGTTGTATGTAGAACCTTTTATAAGACTTATTGGAAGGTGTACCTACTTAGTGTTGATCCTCACACATCTTCTTTTCCTTTTGCATGCAATGTTTTGGGTCGATAATACATATACACATTACATCCTTTGAGATGACCTAATAGAAGTTATTGATGTACCGGTTGATATATAAAGAAAAGATCAATTGTATTAAAATATATGATGAGTGTGTGAGAATATGGATAAATGATGTGTGATATATGATGTGAATATGATGTGAGTTTGGAGAAAAGAACAAGTTTGGAAGTGTTACAGAGAAGAGATGTATCAGATGAGTATTTAGCTATGAACTATAATCAACTTATTGGTACATGCTATTCCTTCTATAGTTCAAATTTCTTATTCCTATTGTATCTGGATAGTTGATTTGTATTTTTTCTTGGAGAAGTTCTCTTCAATTATGCAAGTATCCCTTTTTTATATCTTTCCTAAGGTAGTGTTCCTTAGTCTATAAGTCTGGAGCAATGAGCTCCCTATCCTATGACCTAAATCATTGCTAATAGTTGTTATACATATTGTTAGTTAGATTATCACCATGGTTTTTCCTACTTTGGGTTTTCCATGTTAAAATTCTGGTGTTCTTGTGTGGATGATTTTGTTGTTTCTGTTATTTACTTTCATGCACATCTGTTGAATTGAGATTATTATTTCAATGCTTTGATCTATTTAAGTTTTAGCTATAAGCTAATTCACCCCGCATCCAATAGTGTTCAACAATTGGTATCAAAGCATTGGTTTCTAAAGAGATAGTTTAACCATTAAGGTAGATATGGGATTTGGACACTATGTTTGAAGATTAATTGAATGAAATGGATGCTTGTGATGATGTTGATGATTTTATTGACATGGAAGGAGAGTTGAGATCTACATTGGCAAAATTGGATGAAAGAAGATAAAAACTTAAGAACGTAGTTGAAAAAATTTCCTATATGAGGAGCTTGCTGGATAAAGGAAAGAAGGTTATTGATGAGTTTGAAACAAATCTTAATTAGAAGACTAAAGAATGTTCAAGACTTTATTAGGAATAAGTAATAAAAATAAACTGAAAGATGCTAAAGATCAGATTGACATTGGGCTGAAATTCAAAGGTGGAAGTGATACACTTGATGCTATGCTAAGCGTTCAAAAACAAAGTAAAGATAAAGGTGGACTTAGTTTTGAAGATGGTGAATGTTCCAAGTTGTCTATAAAAAATGATAAAGGAAAATAAAAGGTCAAGGATGATCAAAGGATCACATTACAGACTAGAACTCAAAGAATTTCAGGAAATCTCCTCATGTTCCATCCAGGTATTCATCTTTTATTGGTAACTATTTTTCATGCAATAGATTTGGACATAGATCTAGTCAATGCAAAAATCAGATAAGAAATGAATTCTTTAATGGAAATTGTCACCATTATAATATGTTTGGACATAGAGTAAGTGAGTGTAGAAGTAGGTTGAATTGGAATAGTAGTGATTTAGGTTCTGGCAGAGTTGTTCAATATTTCAATGGATATTGTTATGGTTGCATTGTATATGGGCACAAAGATATTAAATAGAAATTATGGAAGAAGTGAAAATGGTAGAATGGATGAAGGAACATCACAGCAAGGTCTGATATGTTATAGCTATAATAAAATGGGACATATTGTCAGACACTGCAGAAGAAGAAACGAGAAGGCAGATGATCCAGAAAACAACATTGATATCAATAAAGAGAAGGAGAAAATGAAGATGACATGGGTACATAAATTAGAAGATAAAAATGAAGAGAATACTAAAGATGGATCTGCACCTATTGAGGATGCTGACCGTTCTTCCAAAAACTGAGTCAGACAATGTTGTCTGAGGGGAAGAAATTAATAAAGATATCCTTCACCCCCTTATGATTTGATGTCGAGTTGCTCTCATCATGAAAAAAGATTTGAAAATGATTCCAATAGTTTTTAAATGGATTTGATGATTCAAAAAATTCTCAATGGTCTTTGGTGTACAGTGCATCAACTTTTTTGAACCCTCTAGAAACCCTAAATGGTGAGTATATATTTGTAGCATCCTAAATTGTACTCACCTACAATTTTGTCCCTACTTAGTCCTTAATTTGGCATTCCATCCTCCAAGACCTGACTAAAGCATTGATTCTACTCACACCCTTCACTCATGTCGCATTTTCACTTATTTTCTAGTTTGACCCTCTTGTTTGGAGCCCTAAGTTGTAGGACCAGGGCGTAGGACAATGGTGCCAATGCCTTAGGCCTAATTAAGACTAGTGTGTAGATTCCTCAGGCTCCTCAATTGGGCCCCAAATTGGCCCCTTTTAATGGTCACCTAGTGAGTGTGAGAAATTAGATCCCATGTCAACTTAGGTCAAAAATTTCATTTAATTTTTGACAAACAATTATAAAAGGAGGTCTACCACTATCATTTTAAAACCTAATGAATTCAAATTCCTAATAAACTCAAGAGAGAAAAATTGAGATCCTACATTCAAGTGAGAAAGCAATTAGTCTTCTATCAAGCATTGGAGTAGAAGTGAACTCAAGATTCAAGCATTGGAGATGATATTCATGTTCTATGCTTTATGAAGACAATATACATGAAATATTAATTCCTTTGTGGAGACAAACAAAAATTTATTTAAGGTATACCATTAGTGTTTTAGACATTTTCAGCCTTTCCCTCAAAAGAATTATTTTACCGTAGTACTTCATTTATATTTTCAATTTAAATTTATGGCTAATTCTAAAGTCGGGGTTTGACCTAAGGAAAACCCCTATTCCCAACAATTCCCCCTTCCTTTTGTGTGTAGGAAACAAGTACAGAGCTATGTTTAGAAGGATTGATGGAATTTGCAAAGATGAACAAGTTCAACTTTCAGAAACAACAAATTTGGAGGACCATGGCAAATTGATACTAACTGGTCTTGAAAAATTAGGTCAAACTTCTGGGAACATATTCAAATCATCTTCTTCTACTCAGATCCAATTTGGTGTCTCCGTGTGATATTTGTAGATCATTATTTCTACTAGATTGCTTCAATAATTCATTATCTTGCCCTAATCCTCAACAATTCAAATTCAATTCAATTTAAGGAGGATAGAGCCCCATCAAGAAGGCCTAGAATCTAATTAAAATATAGATCTATCAAGGCTAGACCTATCAAATTATTCTCCACCCTAATGTAATGGTGAATTAGGTCACTTGGTTGTTTTATTATCTTAATTTAACCCTAACCCTAATTTTCTCACCATCACATTTTGGTGAACCCAACTTCTTACACCTTAATTTCTAATATATATTCTCAGATCTGATTTGCATGCATTTTCAAATTCAAATTTACACTCATAAGTTTTATTTTCAAGTGAATTACATAAATTTAGAGGTTAATTTCACACAAACCCTAATTTTTAATTCTAAATTTGAACTTGTGGGTTGCCTAATTTGAATTCATTGTCTTATGTCTGATTGTTTATGCATTTTAAATTCAAATTTTCAATCATATATCTCATTTCCAATTGAATTACATGTTTATAGGTTAAATTCACATAAACCTTAATTTATAATTCTAAAATTCATTTGTGGGTTGCATATTTTTTCAAATATATTTTAAAATCTGATCTTTATGATATGTTATGTTATGATTTAGAGGCATTTATCTTTCAAATCCACAAATAAAATTTCTTAATTAATTGGTTAATCAATCATTTTTACAAAAAAAATCATTGCTTAATCATAATCTTCAATTTGTGCATTCAAATTTCCCTCCTTTGTGCATGAGTTTTTTTACCATTAGTTCTACCTACAATATTCCCGTGAGAAGAAGTTGTAGAATTAAGGATTCCTAATGTTTAATTACTAAGGATATGAAGCATAATTTTGATAACTTATTTTCATGAGAATGTTGGTGGTTCCTCCAACCCAACAAATGATGTTACTTATCCCCATTCCCTTCATAATTCTCATGATGGGGAAGAATCACTAACTAGGGTTACTATTGACCAATTGGAAAAGATTGACAATGAATTTGAAAATCTTCAACAATGGATGAGTCAACAATACCCAAAAAGTGAGGCAATCCCATTGAATAAAGGATTAAAAATAACGGGCCAAAGTGATAAAATTGGTGTTGATTTGTTTTGTGGTCTTACTCATATTGTTGACACTAAAATCATGCTAATCAATTTTTTTGTCAAATTCCTTGGTTAGTTTGAACTCTCTAGTCAAGTCAATCACTCCATTCCTATCCCTAGCTCCTTTCCTAGTGTGCCTACATTAACATCTTCTATCATGACTACTTCCACACAAAATTTTAATCCTACACATGTTAGTGATGAAGGAAATCCTATTAATCAATATTCTTACATACCTCCTTCTGTGAGTCTTCCATTTGTATCCCAATCATCTCCCATACCCACATATCATAGTGTTCCACCTCCACCTACATACAACAATTTTACTCCTCCATCATAATCCAACATGTCTAATTTCAACCCATCCACCAAAGCAACCATTAATAACCTTGCCCAAACTATTGCATTCCTATAACAAAAATTGGTTTTCATTATCCAATCCAAGTTTAATGTGCCCACATTTGATGTAGCGAGTCCATTATTCGATGACATTATCCATGTTTTCCCTCCTAAGCACATGGAAGTACCTCAATTGGAGTTGTACAATGGAAAAGGCGACCCCTTGACTCATGTGAAAACATTTCAAACTTTGTGTAGTGATTTTTCTCATGACCAAATACTTATGGCTAAATTGTTTACTCGAACCTTTAGGGATAAATCTTTGCAATGATACTATTCTTTTCCTCCTTATTCTATTACATCATTTCAACAATTAGCTAATGATTTCATTCAACAATTTCACAATAATATTGGTTCTATAATTACTTTGACTGATTTGATTCATTGTAAACAAGGAGTTAAAGAGAAAGTGATTGATTTTATTGGTAATATAAAAAATTGTATTCTCAAGTTTCTTATACTATGCCTGATCATGATGTTTAAAGGATTTTTATTGCTAATTTACAAAAAGACATTAGGAATAAGCTTCTATTTTATGAGTTAACTTCCTTTACGCAATTGTGTGCAGTGCTTCATAATTATCAACTTCAAGTGTGTTAATTTGAATTATCTCCTTCAATGGCTCTAGTTGATAAGAATGAGAGTGCTAACTAATATTTCACGAAGTTTAAATCGAACAAAGGATACATCAAGATAAATGACAACATCAATAATCAAGTGGTGGCCATGACATCAAGTGTGGTCCCTTTATCCAAATACTTTAGAAAATAATTTACTCCTATCTTTGAGTCTTTCCATAGTATAATGTCAAGATTAATAAATAATAATATGCTAAAACTTACTCCTATGAAGCCAATTGATACCTCTAAACATTTTCCATCTTATCATGATCCCAAATCCTTTTGCTAATATCACCGTCAACTTGATCATGATACTAAAAAGTGTTATACTTTAAGGAGTAAGATTCAAGACTTCTTTGATAATAATACTATATATGTAGCTAGTGTAAATGACAAAGGAAACAAATATGTAGCATCTCCTAATAAAAATATCTAAATTTTTACCAATCCTTTGCCTTCCCATTCTACTAATGTGGTTGAGTCCGAGTCTCTTTCCTTCTCTTCCAATAACCTTGGTGTTGAGTCTAATAATGTTGTGAATCTTGTTGACCTCCTAAGGACCTATTCATTACCTTTGATCCTAGTGAGACTATTGTTGCACCTGATGGCCCATTGTATATCAGTACAAAGATCGAAGACAAACTCTCACGAAGAGTTCTCATTGATCCAATGTGCATGGCGAATGTGATAAAATCTTTACATTTTATAATTGCATCAAGTAACATATGATAAATATGATGTTATGGTCAAGGTGTATGATGGTTTCTCTTTCCCTACTATTGGTTTTATTACTCTCCCCATTGAGGTTGGTACTAAGTTATTAGATGTGACTTTTTCTATCATTCTTACATCAGATCGATTTTGTGTGAAGTTGGGACATCCTTGTCTCTCTTCCATGAATGTGATCCCTTCTACTATTCATAAATGTCTAAAATTCCCTTATAATGGAACTATCATAACAATTAATCATAACATGTACCAACCCATGATGAAGCATGGAAATTTCACCCTTGACTACTTTTGGCCTAAACAACTTGAGCCTCTTAAGCCTCGAAGTGGTGTCCTTTTTCTATCTTATCAAAATTGGAAAAATGAGACGATCTTAGCCTTGAGTAAGCCTAGAGAACCTAGACCTATTCCTCCTCCTTATGATGTACCTAGTATCCTTCCCACACCTTTTATTCCTCCCATATATACCATAGTACTACCTCCTATATCTTACAAAGGAAATCACTTGGCATCTCTTATTTCTCAACCTACTAGACCTTCTCCCATTCTTCCTCCTTTAAAGGAATAAAATAAGTGTATGTCCATTGATCCTCAACCTTCACAACCCCTAGCTAAAGCTAAAAGAAATAATTGTGCGAGAGAACATCGACAAAGATGTTGTGCTAAGGCTTGTAAACTTGTTCAACAACCATTTCCTCCCTAGAGACATCGAATGTTGACTTGGTCCCATTTGTCCATCCTTCACTTAACCCTAGGGAGGAAGTTCAACCTAAATCACCAAGATTAAAAATGTTTAAGAAAAATTATGGTTCATGGTCTTTCCATGTGAGAGACCCTATTTTTATTAATCTAGATGACTAAATGGATGATGATGTTGTTCATGCTAACAATTTTGCTTCTAATAATTCTGATGATATGTATGAGCTTGTTGATGTTAATAATGAGCTCTCTTCACATTTTTAAAAAGCATTAATCCTAGCCCCTAGTGACAAACAAAGTGACTCATCATTAGAGCATGGTCCTTGTTTGGAACTTGTAGTAGCTCCATCTACTGTGCTTGAAGTTTCTCCTCATGCATCTTGTCCACCTTGCCAAAACAATGTTCAAAAAGATTGGGAGGCGGATAATTTGCTTGATTAGCTTCATTTGTGCCATAGATCCTCTCTTTCTTGTTCGTATTGTGCTTCCCATGTGATGTGTTTTTGTGTTATGTTAGGTTCTCTTTAGATGATCCTTATTACTATGTTGGTGCAAGGTAATAACGAGGTCGAATCTATTGTGATATTCTTCTATTTGTATCTCAATTTTTCTATTTGTTGTCTCTTGTGTTGTCTACTTGGGGATGATCCAAAACATTGAGATCTCTTTTTGTCTCATCCATGTTGACTCAAAATACACATGTTATATTCTTCCATTATGCTTATGGTTCCACTACCTTTGGGGGATGAGATCAATTCAATGCAAATATTCATGTGTAATATGGGGAAAAATAAGCAAATGATGGAGATCTAGAGGAAATCTTTTCTTCCCTTCGAGGAGAGATGAAAATTTCACTTCGGATTTCCTTTCAAGCACTTTTCTAGTATTACATTGGAAGAGGGGGAAATATACACTAGATTCAACCTCTAGAGAAGGAGATTGAATTCTGAGTGATATGAGAATAGTAAGTTAATCCCATCTTCTAGAATGAGATTTGAATTGATTGAATTGTGTACTTATGACCAAGTGGAAAAAGAAACAAATATCTGATTATAACTTGAGAAAGAAGTATAGGATGAAGTTGTGCACCTGGATCTGGCAATGATATGTCAAGACGAAGCCACCCTGCAAATTTGAGGAAAAGTTGCCCAGACCATGGCGGGAGTGTACACGGTCCTCTGAAAAATCTGTGAAATGAAAAGGGTTTTTCCACCTCTGCAAATGGAGTCCAAATCCGAAAGTATAGCTGCGCACCTGCAACCTACACACAGAAAAGAGAGGAAAAGGGGTTGGGATTAGGGGTTTGCCTTTAGGTCAAACCTATGTTTTGGAATTAACCAAATGATGAAAGAAAGTACTTGCAAGTAAATGTAAATGAAAGAGTGAAATGTAAATCACCTCAAGGGAGGTTGTGATAGAAATGTTGATATAATTGCTTGTATGAAGTTGAATGTTGGAATGAATCTCCTCTTTAATGGTTGAATCCTTTACTTGAATGCAATACCTAGCCTTGAAAGGAGACTTGAGAATGCTCAATGCTGGAAAGGAATGCTTGAATGCTTGATCTCATGCCCACCTTATTTCTTATTGAACTTATCCAAAATAAGAGGGCAAATGCGACTTATATACTTGTTAATTAGGGTTAACTCACCAATTTTCCGTCACAGATCGACACTGGGGGAGTATTACCACTCAATGCACAACCTCCAATGAAAATTGGAAAGTGTCCTACCCTGAAATAGGTTAGGGACAGGGGCACCACGCCCCTGTCCTACCCTTTTTTCCAGGACATGATGCAGTTTGGGCAGTGCAGAGGGCTAGAAAGATGCAGTTTTTTAGGTGCTGAGGAAGTCTCTGGTCTCTGTTAGGCTTAGGGATTTGATTCACATGCGTGATGACCCTAATGTGGTTGCAAATTGAAAGGATCACAATTTTATGACACTACATTTAGTCACCACTTTAGCAGGAGTATGAGTGTACGCCAATAATGCCTGTAAAGTACAAGGAAATAAAATTAAAAGACTTCTACCACATCAAGGAGGCAAGATGCACCAAGCCCCCAGTGGACTAAGGATCTTACGATATCGATTGACAAAGTAAAAGGGAATATCAAGAAGGGAAAACCATGACTGCAAGTAGCAAGGTTCCCCTCACTACGAGTCACAAAAAATATACCAAAATTATGAAGCAAAGCCAAGTTCACTAAATAATTCTAAGTATCAAAAAGGAAAATATGAGCGGAGTGTATGCCCCCATGTTAAAATGATCGCATGTGCCTTATTGGGAGTGATTGCTTTAAGGTAGGATACATCCAAGAGAGAGAGAAGAGAGGGAGAACATTATCACAAGGACTTAGCCCCCAAGTGATGAATAAATCCAAGGATAATGAACACAAAACACGAGGCAGTTTCAATTTCCTCGAGGTTAGTATGCTGTATGATAATTCATGTATTTAATATATGTATATGCATATAATAATTGTCATTCCCCAAAGAAGGACACTACCTTGGAAGAAAGGGAAGAGATGATGTCTTTCGAGTCAACATGAAAGAGACCAAGAAAAGATCTCAATGCTTTGCATCATCCCCAAGTAGAGATTAAGGGAACAATAAAAGAATAGGGATACACATAGAAGAATAGTCACAAAAGAGCAAGAAAGAAGGGAGAGAGAAGATCTACAGTGTTAATATTGCTATTCTAGCATGACATCTGCCTCCCGATCTTGCTAATCACTATTTTGAGAAGGCAAGCAACATGCCAGAGGAGCGACATCGAGCACAACAAATGGAGATATCACAAGATCCAAACAAGGACTATGCTCATGTGGTAAGTCACTTTGTTTGATTCTAGGAGCTAGGATTTGTGAAAATTCAGTTGATAAATGCTTGTCCATGACATCAACATATTCATAGTCACTATCAAAAGCATTAGGAGTTGTATTGCCATCATGAATAACATCTTCACTCATTTATTCATCAAGATTTATAGAAAGAGGAGCACGAACACGAATAGGAGTAAAACCATCACATGTTTTGTACAACTTATGATTGGGAGATGTAGGTTAAACATCTTGCTTGGGAGAAATGGAAGCATATCAACTATTAGAGTCTTAGGAGATGGAATGGTTTTAGGAACAACTTCACAAGCTATAGCACGACGCCTTTGTCGGTGGTCTCTCACATAATGATTCTGTCGAGTCTTAGCGAAAGACTGAGAAGGAGGAATATTTATGAAAGGAGGAACAATCTCCTCTTTAATAGTTGAAGGTTTAGGTTGCGGTCTTTTAGGTTGGACAAGAGGAGAAGTAGGCCTCTTCTCTCTATAAGAGGAAGGAGGTGGCACTGCACCATATAAAGGAGGAATGTTATGTGTAGGAAGAAGACCAGGTCCATCATGAGGAGGAGCTACAGGTCTAACCTTAGGAGCAGGCATAGTCACATCCATAGGAATAGATTGAAGATCTTCCTTGGGAGTGAGATTGGTTCTACCCATGAGGGGAAGAACTTCATCTTGAAGAATGATAGGAATGCCAAGTATTGGGGATCTAGGTTGACTTAAGGAAAAGATCATATCTTTCTTCTGTTTTTGATAAGATTGAAAAAGAGCATCGCTCCTTGATGGAAGAGATTGAAATTGCTTAGGCCAAAAGAAATCAATAGGAATGCCAGGGATTCTTTCAGATGGTCTAAATAAGATATGGCTTAGAGTTATGAATTCACCATTGTGAGGAAATTTCAAACACTTATGGATTGGAGAAGCAATAGCCTTCATGGAAGATAGCCAAGGATAGCCCAACTTCACATGGAATTTCTCGGAAGAGGGTATGATAACAAAGTCAACATCCATAGATTTAGTATGAACTTCACCAGGAAGGGTGATAGAGCCAATGTTAGGACAAGAGAATCCATCAAATAACTTCACAACTACATTAGAGGCATCATACATTGGTTTATGCAATTGTAAAGTGAAAAGATACTCCTCAGTGATGATGTTAACCATCCAAGAGGGATCAACAAGAGCGCCACGACAAGGGATATCCTTAACCTTCACAACTATGTATAAAGGGCCATCGGGTGCTCTAATGGTCTCACTAGGGTCAAATGTAATACAAGAATCCTTAGGAATATCTTGTTTTTCTACCATATTTACCAAGTTCGGAGCCATAGAAGTGAATTCCTCAGAGGAGAAAGAAGTATACTCAGTCTCAATCACGTTAGAGGTATGAGAAGGAAAAGGATCAGTAAAATTTTTAAGATTTTGATTAGGAGGAGATACTATTTCATTTCCCTTATCATTCACACCTGCCACAAATATAGTATTGTTATCAATCAAATCTTGAATCTTACTTTTCAACGCGAAACATTTCTCAGTATCATGACCAGGCTGACGATGAAATTGAGAAAAAGGATTTGTTATCAAAATAAGGGGATGCAAGTTTAGAAGGATCAACTTATTTTATAGGAGGAAGTTTGATAATATTTCTTTGCAACAACTAAGACATAATACTATGTAAAGATTCATTCAAAGGAGTAAACTGTCTTTCTCTTTTGAAAAATTTATAAATAGAAGGCACACCTGTTGTAGCCTTCACATTGTTGTTGTTGATTGTATCATTGAACTTGATGAATATTTTTGTTGGTTTGAATTTTACAAACGGTTGTTGAACATTCTCCCCTTTATCACTCAGAGCCATAGGAGTGGATTACTCCATTTGACTCATAGCTAGTTGATAATTGTGGAGTGTTGCGCACAATTGCAGAAAGGAAGTAAACTTAGACAAAATGAGCTTTTCCTTGATATCTTTTTGCAAATTAGAAATGAAAATTCTTTGAATATCATTATCATGTACATGAAAAGAAATTTGAGCACACAGATGCTTATATCTACCAATGAAATCAATCACTTTTTCTTTAACACCTTGTTTACAATGCATTAAATCAGTCAAAGTGATTTTAGGACCAATGTTATTTTGAAATTGTTGGATGAAATCATTTGCTAGTTGTTGAAAAGAAGTGATGGAATAAATAAGGCAAAGAGAAATACCATTGTAAAGCGTTATCTCTTAATGTTCCTATATATAATTTTGCAAGCAATCTTTGATCATAAGCAAAATTAGTGCACAAGTTTTGAAATGTTTTGACATGCATAAGAGGATCACCTTTTCCATTATAGAGTTCAACTAAGGGACCTCAACATGCTTAGGTGGCACAAATTTAACAATATCAAGAGAAAGTGGGCTCACGACATCAAAGGTAGGCACACTAAACTTGGATTGACTCATAGAAGTAATTTGTTGTTGTAACAAAGACACAGTTTGAGCAAGATTGTTAATTGTTGCTTCAGTAGAAGAATTGATTTTAGACATGGTTGATTGAGAAGGTGGTGTCATGTTATTGAAGGAAGGCATGGATTGAGACTAAGGTGGTGGGACATTATGATAAGTAGGCATAGGTGATGATTGCATAGGAAACAAGACACTGAAAGGAGGAACAAAATTGTTGAATGAATTGCCCCCTTGTGTTATATTGATTGGTTGAGGGATAATAGGAATACTTATGGAAGACATAGGTAAAGATGGAGGATTAAATGAAGAAGAGGGATTTCTCCCATGACCAATGGTTGCAGGAATGCCGTTTTGAGTTGATGTAGCCACGATGTTTGAAGTGAAAGTAGGAATACTAGCCATTAAAGTGGTCAAAGGAATAGAATAATTTATTTGATTTAAGGTTGTGAATAACCTAAGTTATCACCATAACTCTTGATAGGCATGACATTAGAATCAACAATATGAGAAATGCCACACAATATATCAATTCCATTCTTATCACTTTGAATCATGCGTTTAAGGCCTTCAATTAATGGAAGAGCTTCACTATTAGGGTACTCTTGGGACATCCATTGTTCAAAGTTATCAAATTGATTGTCCAATTGTGAAAGTTGATCTATGGATACTGTAGTTAAAGCTTCTTCTTCATCATGGGATTCATCAATGGGATAAATAGGGACATGATTAGGATAGGAAGAATTAGCATTATCCTCATTAAAGAAGTCGCCTAAATTATGCTCCATCTTCTCGGTAATTAAACCTTGGGAAGCCTTAATTCTAATGCTTCATCTAATGTGGATAGGGTAGGTAGGACTAATAGTGGTAAAACTCATGCACTAGAGGGAAAATTGAAATTTTGAATTTTGAACAAAGCTTACGAAATTGAATAATGAAAATTTAAGAAAATAATGATTAAACAATTTGAACTTTGTTGGAGGATGATAATGACACAATTTCCAAAATAATAAAGAAAAGGAGATTGGAATTTTAAAATTAGGGCCAAGGGGATACCACTTAATTTTAAAATTGAGAAAAACAAAATTTTTAAAATTAGGGCAGATTATAATTAACCTCTTAATTTTAAATTTTTTCTTAAAATTTGAAATGTTGAAATTTGAAGGTATTTTTTATTTTAGAGGTATCAAAAATCGACAAAATCAGCCAATCTTCTTGATTTAGGCTATTAAATACAGTCAAAATAGTCTCCCAAAATTTCGGGAAAGAAGTCGAGGATCGTGGCGAAAATGCACATGGTCTAACCAACTTTTTTCAAAAATTTCAAGGATGAATATTATGATGATTTTAAAGGTAATCCCAAAAAATTGGCGGATTTTATGATTTCTAGAGAGGCAAAAATAAGGTTCCAATGTGAAAATAGGACCCTATTAGGGTTTTGAAGAAAAAAGAGATGTGGACTGCAAATTTGAAAAGGGCCAAACCTAAGGGACACCTTGGAAAATGTTTAGAAATCTGAATTTGATTGAAATTTGCACAAAATCTAATTAAATTTGAAAATTAGGGTTTTATGACCTAACCACTTAATTTTTAAAATTTGAATTTTGGGAAAATGAGGGAAATTGAAAATTTGAATTGTAGGAATGAAGAAAAATCTGAAAACAATCACAAATCTGAAAATTAAATGGAAATTTGCACAAGTTCAAGATAATATTTGAAAATTAGGGTTTGAACAATTATCCACTTAATTTTTAAAATTTGATTTTGCAAATTGAACAAGACAAGGAGAAAATTGAATTTGACAAACAAAGCAATTTTTAGATCTAAGACAATAGCAAGAAAAACATAAGTTCAATTTGAATTTTAAAACTAGGGTTTTGAATGAATTAACCACTAAGTGTGCAAAAAAATGAAACTTGCAATTTTGTTCAAAGGAAAGCATGCAAGATGTCGAGTTCAACAAAATGTAATGTGGGAAAAAATGAGCGAATGATGGAGATCTAGAGGAAATATTTTCTTCCCTCCAAGGAGAGATGAAATTTTCACTTTGGATTTCTCTTCAAGCACTTTTCTCGTATTACATTGGAAGAGTGGGGAAAATACACTAGATTCAACCTACAGAGAAGGAGATTGAATTTTGAGTGATATGAGAATGGTAAGTTAATCCCCTCTTCTGGAATGAGATTTGAATTGATTGAATTATGTACTTATGACCAAGTGGAAAAAGGAACAAAGATCTGATTATAACTCGAGACAGAAGCATAGGATGAAGCTATGCACCTAGATCTGGCATTGATATGTCGAGATGAAGCTGCCCTACAAATTTAATGAAAAGTTGCGTGGACCGTGGCAGGAGTGTACAAGGTCCTCTGAAAAATCCATGAAACGAAAAATGGTTTTTTTGCCTCTACAAATGGAGTCCAAATCCAAAAGTACAGCTGCACACCTGCAACCTACACACAAAAAATAGAGAAAAAGGGGTTGGGATTGGGGGTTTGCCTTCAGGTCAAACCCCAGTTTTTGAATTAACCAAATGATAAAAGAAAGTACTTGCAAGTAAATGTAAATGAAAGACTGAAATGTAAATCACCTCAAGGGAGCTTGTGATAGAAATGTTGATAGAGTTGCTTGTATGAAGTTGAATATTGGAATTAATCTCCTCTTAAATGGTTGAATCCTTGACTTGAATGCAACACCTAGCCTTGAAAGGAGACTTGAGAATGCTCAATGTTGGAAAGGAATGCTTGAATGTTTAAATTGTCTTGAATGCTTGATCTCATGCCCACCTTATCTCTCATTGAACTTATCCAAAATAAGAGGGCGAATGCGACTTATATACTTGTTAATTAGGGTCAACTGACTTATTTTCCATCACAGCCAGACATTGGGGGAGTTTTCCTTCTCAATGCACAACCTCCAATGCAAATTGGAAAGGGTCCTGCCTCAAAATAGGGCAGGGTAGGGGCGGCACACCCCTGTCCTGGGGGGACTGGTGCGGCACACCCCTGTCCTGGGGGGACAGGGGCGCCACACCCCTATCCTGGGGGGACAGGGGTGCCACACCCCTATCTTGCCCTTTTTCCTAGGACATGATGCAGTTCAGGCAATGCGGAGCACCATGAAGATGTAGTTTTCAAGTGTTGAGCAAGTCTCCGGTCTCCGATCAGGCTTAGGGATTTGATTCGCATGCGTGAGGACCCTAATGTGGTCACAAATTGCAAGGGTCACAATTTTATGACACTACATCATGATATACATCATTTATCATAAGAGTATAGTAAACCTAGAGTTAGTTGATCCCTTATGTGTTCTGTGACCCTTATTCTTTGATTTGTCCTTCCTTGGGGGCATATCATTGTGGTAATGTGCTTTTCTTTTGGATGCATGCTACCTTAAAGAAATTTATCCTAATAAGGTGTGTGCAATCATTTTAACGTGGGGCATACACTGCACTCAATGTTACACTTTATGCACACACTAAGACATGTTTCGATGCTCACATCACTTTACAAACTGAGCCTTTTTCTTTGTAATTTGGTATTTTTCTTTTCCATGACTCATTGTAAGAAAACCTTGCGAGGATAGCAGTCACGCTCTCTCTCTCTCTCATGATGTTGTTATGATGTCCCTTTTGTATTGATATTGAAGTAGTAAGATCCTAAAGTCCTTGGGGCTTAGTGTGTCTTATCTCTTTGATGCCTTGATCAAAATTTTTAATGCAAACCTGTGTACTTTTACATGAGTATGCTTAGTCTCAGAATCTAGCTAAAGTGGGGGCTAAATATAGCATCCTAAATTGTATTCGCCTACAATTTTGTTCTTACTTAGGCCTCACTTTAGCATTCCATCCTCCAAGGCCTGATTGAATTACTGACTCTGCTGACACCCCTCATTCATGTCACATTTTCACCTATTTTCCAGTTTGACCCCCTTCTCTAGAGCCCCAAATTGCTGGACCAAGGTGTAGGACCATGGCACCCACAACTTGGGCCTAATTAGGACCACAACGTATACGCCTTGGGCTCCTCAATTGGGCCCCAAACTAGCCCTTGTTAACGGTCACCTAGTGAGAGCGGGAAATTAGATCCCATGTAAGCTTAGGTCAGAAATTTAATTTGATTTTCAATAAGCAATTATAAAAGGAGGTCTACTACTCTCATTTGAAAGCCCGATGAATTCAAATTCCTAATAAACTCAAGAGAGCAAAATTGAGATCCTACACTCAAGTGAGCAAGCAATCAATCTTCTATCAAACATTGGAGTAGAAGTGAAGTCAAGATTCAAGCATTAGAGATGACATTCATGTTTTATGTTTTATGAAGACAATCTACATGAAACCCTAATTCCTTTTTGGAGAGAAACAAAAATTCATTAAACGTATATCATTAGTGTTTCAAACATTTTTGATCTTTCCCTCAAAAGGAAAGAATTTTACTACAGTACTTCATTTACATTTTCAATTTAATTTGATGGTTAATTCCAAAACCAAGGTTTGACCTAAGGCAAACCCCTATTCCCAACAATTTCCCCCTTCTTTCTGACCTAAGGCGAGAAATAGGTACATAGCACACCTCTAACATTTTGAAGCTTTCTTACTTTGACTAGATTGTCAAAGTTTAGATGTCCAAGTCTTTTATGTCACAACCAACTCTCATCAACATGTCCCATAAGATATATATCTGCATGTTTGTTACTATTTGTGATGTTTTTCAGATTGTCTACATTTCCTTTAGTCCTCTTACCTATTGCGACTATCTTTTCTATCTTTTTAATTACCTCGCAACCTTGAGCATTAGAAAAAATATTATAACCATTGTCACAAACCTGGATTACACAATAAGTTATGTTTTTAATCCTTTACATGTTAAACATCATGAATAGGAACATTGTCATCCAACAATAGAGTTCTTAATCCTTTGATTTGTCTGGAAGTGATATCTCCAAAACTAACAAACCCTCCATCATATTCTTCAAGTTTGGTTCCATGAATTTCTCTCTGTAACCAATCATGTTATTTTAACAACCACTATCAATCACCCACAAATGTTTCTTTTTAGCATGAAATGCAACCTGAACAAACATTGATTTTTCAACATTCTTAATTTCCTTTGGTCTCCAAATTGATTTAACCTTCTTCATCTTCTCAATAGCAACATTATTTTCTTTATTTTGTTGATCAACATTCAACCTAGGATACTTGACTATGTGATAAGAATTATGACAATTATAGCATCTCAAATAACTCATCATAACAAGAGGATTTCTATCTAAATAGTTTGATCTCCTTCTTATGAAAACTCTACGCTCATTAACCTTATATCCATATTGATTACAATAAAAATAATAACCAAATAAACAAGAGTTAAACCTGATTGGAAATATTCCACATGCAATTGATGATATTTTGAACATATTGTTGCTGCTCTTAGCATGATCAGCAATATCTTTGTGACCAAACTTTAAGAAATTTTGTGCTTGACTATTATTATCAATTCCTAATATCTTTGAACTTTTTCCAAATTCATACTCTTTGAGTTTGTTGTTACTTTCATATCTTCCTAACTTCTTTCTTAATGAGACAACTTTTTCTTCCAAATTTTGGCAATTCTCTATCTTGCTTGCCAACTGTACCTTGGTTACTTCTTCAACTCTCTTACTTTACTCAAGTTGTGTGTAAACCTCATTAATATTGTTGATCATATTTTCATTTTCTTTCATGGCTTGATCTTTTTGTATGCAAGCATCCTTTTTCAATCTTTTAATTTTCTTTAGGGCATAAATTAGTTCACCCTCTATATCAACATCTACAATTTCAGATTCACTGTTCTCCTCATGTGTATCTTTCTGACTTGTTGTTGGACTTTCCAAAACCATAAATAAGACCTCTTATTCTTCATCAACAACATCTTCAAAATTACTATCAGATACATCAACATCTCTAATATATAGACTCTTCTTTTTCTTATGAAATAACTTCATTCTAAAATTAAATGATTTCTTTTTGCCTTGCATTTCAATTCTCTGTTCATCACCATTGGATTTATCATAAAGAATTGTGGCAAAAAAATCCCTATTCTACCACAATTGAAATATTTAAATGGATTTTTTTCTTTATACTTTCCTAACGCCTTTTTCAACTTCCTGACAAAGTTAGATTATGTGGCATAATTAATAAATGAAAAGTTATTAATTATTCCCACATTTGTCTCCCTTAATTTTCTCCTAATTTTGTCATAATTTGTCATAATTTATCATCCCTAATTTCATGCTTCCCATTTCCTATAATTTCTCGCACCATTTCTCCACCTTTTTCTCAAATCAATAAGCTATTTTTGTGCTCACTTTGTCATAAATCATGAAGCATAAATCTCTCTTCGATTTTTCATAGCAATTTGTCATATTTGTTATATCAATTTGTCATAGTAATTTGTCATATTTGTTATATCAATTTGTCACAAATTTGTCATATCAGTTATGCCATTTTTGAATCAATTTGCCTTTTTCAATTTCCTTGATTCTCTCATACCATTTTGATGATCAATTTATCTATAAATTGAGCTCCTTTATCAATGATTTTCAACCACATTTCGAGTAACCTTATGTTGCGATTTTTATCCCATAATCCACTTGCTTTTCACTTGCATTTATGTTTGTAGGTGAGTTCCACAACTAATTTGAAGGTGAAAGAAGAATAGTGGAGGTCAATGGAGGCAACATCTGCATTTTGGTTTGTGCTTTGTTTTGATGTTTGGTCTTTCATTCTTCTATTGATTGAATTAGGAGATTTTATCATAGCTAATTAGGTTTGTGGTTGCCTAATTATGTTCTTTTTATGCTTTTTCCCAAATTCCTATTTACACCTAACAACCCTAATGTCATTCATTTTGCTGCTTCCTTATCAGAACAAGAAAGAATAGATTTTGTCAACTTTTTTCTTGAGAAGCAGATAACTTTGCATGGTCTTACGCAGACACGCATGACCTTGATCTAGAACTAGTTCTTCATCATTTGCCACTAAAACCAGGTTCAAAGCCCATCAAACAAAAACCGAGAAAAATACATCCACAAGTGGCCCTACTAGTCAAAGTAGAACTCAAAAAATTGCTGGATGTGGGCTTTATAAGACTAATTGACTACACAAAGTGTATTTCAAATTTGGTGCCAGTTAACAAAGCAATTATGGGCATAAGAATCTGCACCAATTTTAGGGATTTAAACAAAGCATGCCCTAAAGACAACTTTCCTCTGCGAAATATTGACTTCATAGTTGACACGACTACTGGATACGAGATGTTATCACTAATGGATGGCTTCTTTGGACACAACCAGATCTACATTGCTCCTAAAGACCAGTACAAAACTATCTTTACATGTGCTTGGGGAACCTACTTCTAGAATGTTGATGACAACAATTTTCCATGATTTCACACATACTTTGATGGAAGATTATGTTGATGATTTGTTATGCAAATCAATCACAAGAGATAGTCATCTTGCTATTTTGGGCCCCATCTTTGACTAGATGGAAGAATACAAGCTTAGATTCAATCTAAAGAAATGCATCTTTGGGGTAACAATTAGAAAACTGTTGGGGTATATTGTTTCTCACAGAGGCATCAAAGTAGATCTTGCAAAAGTGAAAGAAATTACGAATATGCCTCCCCCCACCAATCTCCATCAACTAAGAAGCCTTCAAGGAAAATTGAAATCAATTCGACGCTTCATAGCTCAGATGGAAGACAAGTGTTACCCCTTCCAACATCTACTGCACAAAGGGGTAGTGTTCAAATGGACTGAGTAATGTCAACGGGCATTTCAAGCTCTCAAAGATTATCTCTTGTCACCACCTATATTAATGCCTCTGATAGAAGGAAAGCCATTTATTCTATACATCTACGCAATAGACACAACACTAGGAGCTCTCTTGGGCCAATAAGATGAAGAAGGTAAAGAACAGGATATTTATTATATCAGTAGAACACTAGTGGGCTATGAGTTAAACTATTCTACCATTTAGTGGTCATGCTTAGCAGTAGTATTTGTAGTTCAAAATCTCTAAAATTATCTTTTAAATCATAAGATACTACTAGTAGCAAAGACTGATCCATTGAAATATTTGCTTAACAAAGAAGCCCTTACAGGCTGACTAGCCTTGAATGGGTCATGATTCTGAGCTAGTTTGATATTGAGTACACTGAGAGAAAAGCAATAAAAGGACAAGTTATAGATGATCAACTCATAGATGCACCTATCTAAGATGATCATCCAATATTGACTAATTTTCTAGATGAATCAGTCTTTGTCGTCACTCCTTCTAATGAATATCAATTATATTTTGATGGCTCCCACACAAGATTTGTCTCAGGGGAAGGTATCTTATTTGTAACCCCCCAAGGTGATTCTATTACAAAGTCTTACTAGATCACTTTTGATTGCACTAATAATACTCCAGAATACAAGACTTTAGTCACCAGACTTAGAATAGCAATTCAGTGGCATATTACACACCTACAGGTCTATGGGGATTCTCAGTTGGTCATCTGACAAGTGAATGATGATTATGAAACAAAAGATGAAAAATTTGTCCCTTATAAGCACATGGTAGAATTTTTTAAAATAAAATTCACAGTTATTCAGTTTAATCAAGTTCCCCAAATCCAAGAACAAGTCAGCTGACGCCATGACAACTATTGCTTCCATGTTAGATATGCCTCACAATATGGACATATGTGAATTTATGATGGAACAACTATTGATCCCTTCTTTTGAGATCTCGCTATTAGATCTTGTGTATGTCCTTGATGGTCCTAATTCCTCTTGGTACAAGGAAATCTATGAATACCTAAAATCCCAAACCATGCCTCCTAATCTTTCTGCCAACCAACATCGATCCTTTAGTAGACAAGCTACCAAATACATCATCATCGGTGATACCCTTTACCGCTGCTCTTTTGACCACACCCTCCTTTGGTGTTTTGATTCTGATGAATTACAAATAGTTTTACATGAAACTCAAGGTGGTATATGGAGGGGCCATTTCAATAGTCTTAGCCTAGCTAAAAAGTTGGTTCAAGATGGATATTATTGGCTGACAATGGAAAAATAGGCCCATGATTTCATTAAAAAGTGTTACAAATGATAGATGCATGGAGATTACATTCACGTGCTAGCACAAGAGCTTCAACCTATCATATCTCCATGGCCCTTTTCTCAATGGGTATTAGATCTCATTAGAAAGATTCACCCGACATCAGCAAATGAACATGTTTATCATAACGACCACATAATATTTTATAAAATGGATTGAGGCTATACCTATGACCTATATCACTGGAACAAAGATTTTCAAATTCATTCTGAGCTACATCATATGCCGATATGGGTTCCCTCTTGCTATAGTCATTGATAATGACCATCCTTTTAAGAACAAAGATGTCAGAGAACTCTATGAGAAGTTTCATTTTCAACATCGCTTCTCAACCCCATATTATCCACAGAGTAATGGTCAAGTTGAGGCATGCAATAAAACAATAATCAAAATACTCAAGAAGGTTGTCAATGATTCTGGCTGAGATTGGCATGCATAGTTAAATCGATCTTTATGGGCCTATCGCACTTCTATCCGCACCCCC